>NW_011495068.1:163891-172593 GCF_000754665.1 Bison bison bison | reverse complement strand
ATTTCTGCCAGAGAATTAATATAAGGCCCAATTGTAGTGTCCTGATTGAATCACACATCTGTCTTTCAAGAAAACAGCATAATGGTATAATATGGCAGATATTTATAAAAGAACTACTTTCATAGTATACCACAAAACCCGGAAGGATGGTAGGACTCTATTTTGACAAAGCGTTCCAAAATTTTCTATTATAAATATATCTAAATTTAAAGGAGCATATTCTTGAACAAAAATATGCTTCATAAACATGCCCAATAAAAGCAATAAAAATGAAGCAAAAAAGGAAAAATATAGTGTTAAAAAGTTAACTGATGCATATTAAATTTGAATCATTTCTTTGCACAAACATTGGTTTGAACTGAATAGCACCAAGCCAAAAGTTGTAAGGAGTACTCCACCAATAGGAACTAGGGACAAACTTTTTATCTAGAAGAGATGAAGGGAAAGGAAATAAATTATTTGATTATTTATATCTTAAGTGATTACCTTATTTGGGAAAGCCTAATTGGCTGTTTATGACGGACTTTTCCTAACCTTCACTTTCTCAGATATGGATGCATTCACTCTGGCTTAGGTTTGGTTTGCTTACATAGGCTAGAGAGGCATTAGGACCACCACAGTCTAAAGGTCACTTTGTGAACCCCCTGCCAATTCTGGAAACACCCGCCTGGCTAAGCGAGCACCGCAGAGGAGCAGGACCCAAACGGAGGTAGTCTGCGGGTGAGCCCTCCACGAAGGGCGCAGGGCTCCGGGAACCGCCGGCAAATTATTAAAAAAAATAAATAAATAAATAAATAAAGGTCACTTTGTTAAAAGACTTTAACAATGAATAGATAGATAATATTTAGAATTTTGGTGACGAGTCTCTTCCTGGTTGGGAGAAGGCAATGCCACCCTACTCCAGTCAGTACTCTTGCCTGGAAAATCCCATGGATGGAGGAGCCTGGTAGGCTGCAGTCCATGGGGTCGCTAAGAGTCGGACACGACTGAGTGACTTCACTTTAACTTTTCACTTTCATGCCTCGGAGAAGGAAATGGCAACCCACTCCAGTGTTCTTGCCTGGAGAATCCCAGGGAAGGGGGAGCCTGGTGGGCTGCCATCTATGGGGTTGCACAGAGTCGGACACAACTGAAGCAACTTAGCAGCAGCAGCAGTAGTAGGGAATGTATTCAGACAGACAAATATGAATAGTTACATAAGGCATGGTATTTATTTCTCTGTTTGTGGGTTCACTACTGTATCCCTGGTGCCTTGAAAAGTCCTGCATTGTGTGTTCATTGGCAATGTGGTGTTTTGGTCTATTCAATAGACCTGCAGGAGGGACAGGACATTACCTAGGAAGAGGCAGTCATGCAAAACATTTAAGAAACAGAAACAAAAAAACAAATCTTTCATGTAACATGATTTACAGATAATGACAAAGAAATGTTTCTCTGTTGCTTTAGGATTATAATTTAAAAAAAGAAAAGAAAAGTAGTCTTGAAACTTGTCAAAAGCTCTCCCCAAAACACTGATCATTAGTAGAATGGAAAGTACATAAGCCAACATAAAGGCAGATGTTTGAGACAAGGAGAGAGAAAGAGACAGGGCTATACAGAGAGAAGGATAGATATTCCTGAACACAAAGCAACAGGCAGGGATGAAGTGTTGATATACATATTCAGGTGAATTGTACAAATGAACTTCACAGTGTTCAAATTGGTTAAAAAAAAAAAAAAGTTCCAATTGGTTAACATGAATGCTTAAATCATCTTCAATTTTTTTTCATCAAATAGTTACTACAGAAATTTGCAAATTTCTAATTTTACTCCTGCAATTTACTATTTGAATCTTTGATAGTATCAAGCACAGAATTTAAAAGTAGATGCCATTTCTTTTTTATTTTAATTTTTGTTTTCCAAATGTCTAATTTGTTCTTATGGATATATGTCTAATTTTGTCTTGTCAATTTCCAATTGATTTTTCTTTCTCAAAATTACTGTTTGGTTAAAATTAATCTCGAGATGTCATATTGTCTTTTTGAAAATATAAACATTTTAATTGATCAAATATAAATAAATTGTTTATGTATCAAAATTTCATTCACATTCATTCTGGTCTTTCATGGTATTATTTTTAATGTATTTTGTTTGCTGTGTCTTAAAGGTTTACTTGCAAATTCAGTTTTGACTGGGAGTTTCTCTCTCTTCCCTCCTTCAATGCTATCTTCCTTTCCCTTTTTCTATACACTCTCCCCTAGTTAGCAGTTTTGCAGTCACTCCTGCCCCACAATTCCTAGATGGTAACACAGAGCCAGGTCCCTGCTTTCCAGGGATGTGGGTGATCCTGCAGATTTTTCATGAGAAAAATGAACAGCATGACTCCCATACTGGTTTCCTGACTTTCTCTGTCATCTCTTTTGGCCCATATATATATTTTTTTTTTCATGTGCTCTTAACTTAGGTCAGTATATTGTTAACTTTCCAACAATCTTTCATCACAAGAAAACCTTCACTGCTGCCTTTCTTTTCCTAATCTTATGTGGATCATCTTCCTTTTCCCTGGGGAGTCATATTATCTGCTACCACTGCCTATTTATTAACCAGAGGTCAGTGCTATGAAACATTTGCTGATTGTACTTTTTCTTTTCATAAAGATGTTTTGTTATATTTAAACTTAGTTATGTCTTCTTGTTTTCTACTTTTTGTATTTTCTTCACTCATTGATACGTATTTGGAGCAGTGGGTGTCTCTCAGTATAAATACTCTGGGGCATGTTAGTATGAAGCTAAGCTTGTTTTACCCAACAGTGTTAAAATTTAACAATAATGGCAATGTATATTAGTGTGTGTGTGTGGAATGTCAAATATATATATATATATAAATAGATGAGCTGGTATTTCAAAATAGTCATCTTATGGCCTTGTTGATGCAAATACTTTCCTGGTTAGACTTTCCTTACAAGCTCTGTTACACTTGTTTAACTCAACCCAGTGGGATTTTCAGAATTCACAGGTGATGGCAGTCAAATAAATGCACCTGGAGAGAAAGAAAGAACCATATGACAGCTGTTGAAGACAGATTTTGACCATCTGTTATACAGTGACTACAAAAAGAAAAATATGTATATTTGAAAATGTGGATTATGTGAGGATATCATAGTATAATATGCAGATTTATAAGAAATACATATTTAGTCATTCAGATGAACAACAACAACAACAACAAAATAATATATATATATATATATATATATAATCTTAGTCCATGGCTCCTGACTCACAGCTCCTAACATTCTTGGAATTTCCTGAGTGATAAGAGCATGTTTTGTTATAATATTTTGTCTATTGTCTTTGGTTCCTCAAATTGCTTCAGAGCCATAAAAGGTGAAGTTAGTGTCTTATTATTCACTGTTTCTGCTGTCTTGTCTGGAGAAGGAAATGGCAACCCACTCCAGTATTCTTGCTTAGAGAATCCTGTGGATGGAGGAGCCTGGTGGGCTGCTGTCCATTGGGTTGCTTAGAGTCAGACATGACTGAAGCGACTTAGCATGCATACATGCATTGGAGAAGGAAATGGCAACCCACTCCAGGATTCTTAGCAGCAACAGCAGCAGTTGTCTTATCAACCATAGGTTTATGGTAATAAGGTAACTTTTGGAAAGCACCTAAGGATGGGAACTGATTTCCAAGACAATTAATCATGAATTCAAGGGTGAAACTTTGTCCATCCCTTGACGGAACTTTTTCCATCTCCTCCCTAGGAGGGGAGATAGGCCGGATGTTGAATCAGTCACCAGTAGCCAATGATTTAACAAAACACACTTATGTGATGAAGCTTCCATATAAACCCAAAAGGACTAATTTTGAGAGATTCTGAGTTGGTGAACACATGGAGATTGAACTTTCATGTCCTTTCTTCATAACTTGCCCAGTGCATCTTTTGCATTTCTCTTTCCTTGTTATATCATTTCATAAAAAACCAGGGAATCTAGTAAGTGACATGCTTCTCTGAATAACGTGAGTGGCTCTCTTAAATGAATTGAGGCCAAGGAGGAGTCACTGGAATTCCCAAGCTATACAGCTGGTCAGTACGAAGTACAAGTGGCAAACAGGAATCGAAGTGATGTCAAAAGTGAGAGTGGGACAGCCTGTGGGACTGAGGTCTTAACTTGTAGGATCTGATGCTATCTTCAGGTCCATAGCGTTCAAGAACTGCTGGGTCACGTGGGGACTCCTCTACCACCACCATGTTGAAGTTGAGACTAGGACCCAAAATATATATCAATGATATATTAGCAGAAAATAGTTAGGTAAGAATGGACAAAACAAAATGAAGCTGAAGAGAACCATTTTGCTGTTAGAGTAATTAATACCACCATAATTATGCAGGATTTTTTTTTAATGCCAGAAATTGACATAGTGAAGAAAATACTCAAACCATTTATGTTGAATTATAAATGGTTGGGCGTAGAAAACTTAATATTTAATATTAATGTGGGATAAAGAAACAAATATCTTTGGAAGAAAATACAGTAATACCAATACATTGACTACTACTAAATATGTCAGCAATTGAATGACTACGAAAACAAAAACAAATGGATCTTTACTAAATAGAATATTTCTACAATGACTCATTCAACTGTAAGTACATTTTTGTTTTTAGGGTTTTAATAGTGGAAAAATACTTCAGAAATCACTTTTACTATGTTTCACATACTCAAGAATTTTTTGAATATTCTATTTTTTTTATTAAAGAGAGTCTGAATATTTTGAAGCCTTGAATGAAGTGATATATAATATATGTAGAGTAATTTCTGCCAGAGAATTAATATAAGGCCCAATTGTAGTGTCCTGATTGAATCACACATCTGTCTTTCAAAAAAACAGCATAATGGTATAATATGGCAGATATTTATAAAGGAACTACTTTCATAGTATACCACAAAACCCGGAAGGATGGTAGGACTCTATTTTGACAAAGCGTTCCAAAATTTTCTATTATAAATATATCTAAATTTAAAGGAGCATATTCTTGAACAAAAATATGCTTCATAAACATGCCCAATAAAAGCAATAAAAATGAAGCAAAAAAGGAAAAATATAGTGTTAAAAAGTTAACTGATGCATATTAAATTTGAATCATTTCTTTGAGCAAATGGTTTGAACTGAATAGCACCAAGCCAAAAGTTGTAAGGAGTACTCCACCAATAGGAACTAGGGACAAACTTTTTATCTAGAAGAGATGAAGGGAAAGGAAATAAATTATTTATAACTTAAGTGATTACCTTATTTGGGAAAGCCTAATTGGCTGTTTATGACGGACTTTTCCTAACCTTCACTTTCTCAGATATGGATGCATTCACTCTGGCTTAGGTTTGGTTTGCTTACATAGGCTAGAGAGGCATTAGGACCACCACAGTCTAAAGGTCACTTTGTTAAAAGACTTTAACAATGAATAGATAGATAATACTTAGAATTTTGGTGAGGAGTCTCTTCCTGGTTGGGAGAAGGTAATGCCACCCTACTCCAGTCAGTACTCTTGCCTGGAAAATCCCATGGATGGAGGAGCCTGGTAGGCTGCAGTCCATGGGGTCGCTAAGAGTCGGACACGACTGAGTGACTTCACTTTAACTTTTCATTTTCATGCATTGGAGAAGGAAATGGCAATCCACTCCAGTGTTCTTGCATGGAGAATCCTAGGGACGGTGGAGCCTGGTGGGCTGCCATCTATGGCGTCACATAGAGTTAAACACGACTGAACTGACTTAGCAGCAGCAGCAGCAGCAGCAGCAGCTCTTCCTGGTTGCAAACTGCCATCTTCATGTTGTATCTTTATATGGTTAGCTCTCTGGCCTCTACTCAAGAGGGCAATAATCCAATTTATGAGGACCCCACTCTAATGACCTAACTACCTCTCAAATGGCCCCACCTCCTAATCACATTGGAGATTCGATTTTAACATATGAAATTTGGAAGAATACAAACATTCCACCTATAACACATGCCCACTACTGTAATAATTGTCTGTCCTGCTCAAAATAATTTACTATTAGTTTTCTTTATCTTAATATACAAATCTAGAGGTGAAATCTCCAAAGCAAATCAGTGAGATGCCCTCAAATAAATTTTAGATTAGTAAGAAGGAGAAAATAATGAAACAGATGCTAAAGAAGCAAATTACTTCATGAATGCTATAATGATAGTAAATACTGTTCAAGGTGAACTAATTATGCTTCCTGATCTTACAGGTTGTCATTGAAGACATACAAGATGTTACTGAGTATAGCCAAGTTCACTTAACCAAACTGTATGAATCAAATTGGGTATTGAGTGAAATTAGCAGTAAGTTTTCCCTAAACATACATAGAAAAATGATGTATGAACCATAAATTTTAATGCAGCCTGTGCCTACCCATTTATGAAATATTCTCAATGAATATGAGATTCTGACAAAACAGATTAGAATACTAGAAAAGTGTCAAGAAAAGAAATTCTACATAAAAGGAATAGAATTAAAATATGAGTGGAGGGGAGCAGTGTTATATCAAAAGGAGGGACAACAAGAGTATCTTATTTCTGAAAGTGAAAGTGTTAGCTGCTCAGTCTTGTCCGGCTCTTTGTGACTCCATGGTCTGCCCATGGAATTTTCCAAGCAAGGAGACTAGAGTGGGTTGCCATTCCCTTCTTTAGGGGATCATCCCAACCCAGAGATCGAACCCAAGTCTTCT
Source organism: Bison bison bison (assembly GCF_000754665.1). Taxonomy (NCBI): domain Eukaryota; kingdom Metazoa; phylum Chordata; class Mammalia; order Artiodactyla; family Bovidae; genus Bison; species Bison bison. The sequence goes on along the minus strand of NW_011495068.1, from coordinate 165,881 downwards.
GCATTGCAGGCAGATTAAAATTTTAAAGTAAAGTAAAACTGAGTACAACTTATTAATAGCTTCATCAGTACTGTATGCTGGGACTTCTAAGTAATGTCTCCTTTTGGTGATCCACTGAACAACAACAACAAGAAAAATCTGCACCATTCCTCACATTTTCATTCTTTTTTTAACCTAGTACTGAGCTAACGAATCTATAGCCAATCTGGGAGTGTATGGTCCTCAGAGATAAAGACTAATGCATCCTTCTTGAACTGCTAAGCCTGTGATATTTTTATCAGGTAGAAAGAAAGCTAGCTTAGTATCCCTAGAGTCATTTCAAACATCACAAAGTTCATGTATTTTACTCTTCCAAAATGTCTAAGAAAAAATAAGCAACTTAAGAATACTGCTGCATTATCTCATTTCTGCAAAACCATTGAATTAAAAACAATTTCAACAGCTGTTATAGCCATCTTGCTTCTTAGTAAAATTTGATGTCATCAAGAGGAAAGATGATAGACTAGAAAGTGAACAAAATAGGAAATATAATTTATTTTTATTTCATCAGTAATTTAATCAGTGTGAGATCTGTCAACCATTTACCAGCTTTAATTATTTGGGAGGATTCACCTAGGAATTTGTAGCATTGAACTATCAATTTCCTGGGGGAAATTCTACCTACTTATATCATTCTATCTCTCAGAGGTTAAAATACCAAGTGCTTTTTGTATTTTTCAAATTTATAAATATCCTCTAGCAGGTGATACTATTCAAAAGTATGCCTTTCTATGCTTATGAATTTTTCATGTTTTCAGTACTAGCAGTGAAAACAATCCCTTCTTATATATCCTATAATGTGGCATTGGGACCTGACTCTATTTTTTTTTTCTCTCTCTCTCTTTTGCTGGATCTTTAACAATTTTAAGGTTGGTGCTATATCTACCCTTCTCTACTTTTCAATCCTAATTTTATTTTTCTCTGGGAATTTTTTTCTTTCTCATATTTCATCTCTTTTTAGAGCGTCCCAAATGTATTTTCCTAGGATTCCACCAGAGGTATTCACTGGTCTTTACACCTAGCTATTCCATTGTTTGCTTTCCAAATCATTAATAATCTGATGCTTTAATAAATCAACCTCAGGAATTCCCTGGCAGTCCAGTGTTTAGGACTGTGCTTTCATTTCTGAGGGCATGGTTTCATTCCCTGGTCAGAGAACTAAGATCTTACATGGCATGCAGCATGGCCATAGATAAATACATAAATTTTAAAATGAAATAAAAATTAGGAAAAATAAATCCATTTGTTCCCAGGCTAGAAAAGTTGAATCAGCTCAATTGCACCTTTGCTACCAAATGGAGTTTGCCTTTTTTCTCTTATTTTAACACAGTGAAGGGAAATAATTTTAATTTGAACTAATACAAATATTTTGAAAAGTGATACAGATGTATTCCAAGTTATTTATATACCATAAGTGTTTAAACTACCAGCTAATCTTCTAAGTGCCTCAAAAAGACTATTTTGAATAAGATTTTCTGACCCACCCACTGGCATTTGTTTTCAGATAATACAATTATTATTGATGCATCAGATCAGATCAGATCAGATCAGTCCCTCAGTCGTGTCCGACTCTTTGTGACCCCATGAATCGCAGCACGCCAGGCCTCCCTGTCCATCACCAACTCCCAGAGTTCACCCAGACTCATGTCCATCGAGTCAGTGATGCCATCCAGCCATCTCATCCTCTGTCGTCCCCTTCTCCTCCTGCCCCCAATCCCTCCCGGGACTCTCAAGAGTCTTCTCCAACACCACAGTTCAAAAGCATCAATTCTTCGGCACTCAACTTTCTTCACAGTCCAACTCTCACATCCATACATGACCACAGGAAAAACCATAGACTTGACTAGATGAACCTTTGTTGGCAAAGTAATGTTTCTGCTTTTGAATATGCTATCTAGGTTGGTCATAACTTTCCTTCCAAGGAGTAAGCGTCTTTTAATTTCATGGCTGC
>NW_011495068.1:141543-163791 GCF_000754665.1 Bison bison bison | reverse complement strand
ATTACTTTACTAGCATGTGAGATGAGTGCAATTGTGTGGTAGTTTGAGCATTCTTTGGCATTGCCTTTCTTTGGGATTGGAATGAAAACTGACTTTTTCCAGTCCTGTGGCCACTGCTGAGTTTTCCAAATTTGCTGGCATATTGAGTGCAGCACTTTCACAGCATCATCTTTCAGGATTGCATAGCTATCATCTATTGAAAAAATATTGATGAGATAAGATGAAATGAATTTTTCAAAGAATAATTATGACAGCAAAAACTCCTTGAACATTGGAGAATGCCACTTTCTTCAACCCCCACACCACCGCTTTTGTTTATTATGTGCTTTACTTCCATCATCCCTTATTACTGGCTTTCTTCATACTTTCTTCAGCAGGCTCATCAATATAACATCAAACTCTGATGTTATATCCACTCGGGGAAGAAGAAAAAACAAAATCCCCAAAGTACCAGCTACTAAACCCACCACAAAACGAGATTAGGTATCCCTACACAATTCACATAGTACATTGCCCACACGTTTATTGCACCAGTGAACACAATTAAGGATTTAGATTTCTTCACTTAGTGTTTCTCCTCCTAATATCACAAATACCTTGAGTACTCTCATTTTTGTTGTCAGTATTCCTAAAACATAACCATGTACGTCTCTTGAGGTATAAGTTCAAAGAATCTTGGTTAAATGAGTAGCTGCCCAAATGTATTGTCTTCTGAAAATTAGAAGCTACTCAAGTATCTTGAAAGAATTCTAGAAATAAGAACCATCCTACATGGTCCGTGGGTGATGAAACTATGTACAACTTCAATATTCCTAGGTGTACATAAACTTAACTTGAGCATAACCTTGAATCTGCCTGTTGTTGTACCTTTCATCATAGTTGGCAAGAAATGAAAACATTAGCTGTATGTCCTGGTGTGATAAATAAGATCATCAGCATATAGCTTAAAAACAGCAAGAAAAAGATAAAAAAGACACAGAGCTGTTTTATGTGTATTTTTGAAAAACATTCTCCATTGTAATTTAAAAAAAACACTGAAACAATTGTCCTCAGGACAGCTGTGAAATATCTACTACGATTTTCCAAGACTTTTGCTTTAGAAATTAAGTGAAGGGTCATCATTAAGTGCCTTTTATTTATAGTCAAATTAATTTTATTTTATAAATATTAATTTTCTATTTACCATAGTTTGTGTTGCCTAAATAAACTTGGAGGAATTAAGTCATGAAGCCATAGTAGCAAGAACATTAAAGAGTAGCAGCAGGATAGAAGGGATAAATATGGAGGCCCTACTGGATGAACATGGTTGGTGCTTACAGCTCTGCTTCTCACAGAAGCCATAACCCTTTAAGAGAGGATGGCTTGAGTGTGAGAAATAGCCCTCTCTATCTCTAAAGCTTTCCGTGTTTATTGAATGTATATATTTAACTTCCTATGAACACTGTGGAGTTGTGTATCTAACATTTTCAGAACAACTTTATATTTCCCTAGTGATTGACTGTACTCACTGGCTATATATTTGGACATGCTGCCAGTAACTAGTCTCATGGAAACTTTTTTTTTTTTAAAATCCAGGGTTAAAGTAGAACGTTTAAAAGATAATGCTCTCCCCATCCACAATTAAGTAAAAATTTAAAGTATTCAATTAAAGTGATTCTAAAAAATAAGAAATGTATGTAAAGAAGCAAAATAATGGCAGAAGGTTGAGTTAATTACAGTTTTTAGTTCACAGCACATTATTACCTAGAATACTTAAACAAGAGGATTATGTGTGCTTTAAGGATGTCTATATAACTTGTAAAATTTATTAATTATTAAATATTTAATTTTAATATTAAATAATTAATACAAAGTACAGTTATTAAATATGTACTTAAGTTTCCATAGTGAATATAGTTGTGCTATACCAAACCATCCTCAAAATAAATTTTTTTGCATCTTTCACAAGTTTAACAGTTTACACACAGGATATTTTAGCTCATTAATCAACCATCAAATGACCCGTTATTGTCTCTCTCATTCTATGCTGCATTTTATTCAGCCTTCTTTTACAGTCTTAATTCCATACATTTACTGACCACATTTTTTAGGGTATAAAAATTATTCCTGTAACCTCACCCACAGTGAAATTGTTACTCTGTAGTTTTTCAAGCAGTTTTTGAAGATAATGCTGATGTTCTGAATTTTCCCCCTGAAATTTCTCTAGATTGATTATACCTATTTTAATCTTTTATTCCTTTTTCTCTGGGTTTTTCAGTTCTTGCTTTAAGAGAGCCCCTATACTTAATTTCCTGCCATCTGGTCACTTCTGAATGCATCATTTCTGTCAGCTCTCTGACTTGCCTCTTGCTTGGTTTGCTTTCCTTAGGACCCATTAGGTTATGATCTAATAACATTTAAGGCAGCCTTCTTAATAACGTTAAGATACATTTAGTGCACTTTATTTTTTCTTTTACATATTTCTTTTGGGACCTTTCAGATCTCATTTTCCCCTTCATATCTGAGGAACTTCTCTTTTAAGGTAGGATCGTAAGGAAAGATCTCAAGGAAAGCTAAATGTCTTTCTTCCAGCTTAATTAACATCCTCTTTGAAAATTTTTTCTTTGTTTTATCATCAATCTATTCCATGTTCTTATTGGATCTTGTTGGATCTGTAGAAAACCTGATTCCTAAAGACAGGTTATTCCAAACAGAGATTTTAAAATTACCCAAAGCAGGAAATGACCAGGACGCTCTCTGTTCTGCATATCTAGGCCTACAGAGATAGCTTAAAGTCAAAAGTCACAATCTTATATTCCTTACCTCACATTGGACTTATATGAGTTCTAAAATTTAGATATGGATAGAAAAATAGCCTATAGTTGAATCATTACTACTTTCAGAGAGAATAACACCTGAATGTTTTGAGATTCCCACAAAGCCTCATGAAGCTGGTGTATGCTTTCTCAAATATGCCTTGGTCCTGAGGAACCCAAGTCCCTGTGTTTCTAGCTGACCCAAACTTTGGCTGAAAGATGTCTTCATAAACTGCAATTTCAAGCTAAGATCAACATACTCTTGGCCTAAGCCCTACGTCCTCAGATATGCAGCAGCCAGAACTACTCAATTTTACCTACTCAGTTACCGTAAATGCTATCCAGTCTCCTTCCCTGATGAAGAATCATTCAGTTCAGTTCAGTCGCTCAGTTGTGTCCGACTCTTTGAGACCCCAAGGACTTCAGCATGCCAGGCTGCTTTTTAATATGCTGTCTATGTTGGTCATAAGTTTCCTTCCAAGGAGTAAGTGTCTTTTAATTTCATGGATGCAGTCACCCTCTGAAGCGATTTTGGAGCCCAGAAAAATAAACTCTGCCACTGTTTCCATTCCCATAAACAATCATTATGCTCCTTAGATTCCATTCCTTATTTCTTTCTCAATATCTTCAGCCTAAATAAATAGCAACTGAGTTTTACTTTATCTAATAAAAAATGGATCTTTTTATCTTGGCCAAGTTCTGAACAATTGTGGTACCTAGAATATAAAATCTCAGCAGTTAAAGACCGAAACAATACCATTTTGACAAAAGCTAAGTTCAAACATGTGGCTTTAAGTCTAATAGTTAAGGAGCTGGCTGGCACTGTATACTAGAATTCAGTGGATAGAGAAGTCTGGTGAGCTACTAATCATGGGGTCACAAGGAGTTGGACATGACTGAGTGACTAAGCACTTCTTCAGGCCAGAATCTGAAGGGCCAATTTGTGATCCCCCTCATAGGGGCCTACTTCTGCAAATTTTTAAAATTGAGATAAGAATGTGGACTTTTGTCAATAGTTCTTTAAGCAGGAAAAAGGGAAGAAGTAAAGGGCTGCAAAGGGTCCCTCCCCAAAGGAAACCAACCACAGTATGCAGGACAACAGCTGACTATGAGAGGCATGGCCTTAAGATCAGCAGCACATCCTTTCCTTCCAAAGATGACTGAGGTTGATATCTATCTCATATCTACTTTGATTGGCAACACAGAATTATATTCTATTTACACTCAAATATCATGCCTGTAAAAAAAAATGTTTTCTTTCAAGTTATTTGGAATATTAGAAAGTGACTTGTGTGTTTCTTTTATTTGATTTTTAAAAAGTATTGACACATTCAGCATTAATCTTGCATTTTTTAACATATCTGCATATGTTATATATGTTCCCTGCAGAGAATTTTCTTAACATGAAGATTGTAAGCTATGCTTGTGTGTTTGGGACTAGATTATGCAGTTTTATTGTCATAAGTTAAGTTTTTGGAAGTCCAGAAATTGACAGCAATAAGATGAGGCAGATTTACTTCAAATACTGTTTTCATGATTTCTAAAACAAACAAAGTGATATTAACATGGAAAATAACTTTGCTTAAATATTTCAAAAAGCAAACTTCATGCTATTAAGAGGTGGGAACCAACTTATTTTCCTGATTTTATAACCAGTACATAGCTAGGGAAAGGAAAGAGAGAATTGAGATGATAAAAATAAAGGTTAATAGATTAGATACAAAATAATACATGTAATGAATTAAGTGGAAGAAAAAGTAGGGTAAGCTACAAAAGAGAAGCAGAGAAAAAAAGAAGCCACTGTAAATGGATACCTTGGGGCAAAACGAGAATGAAATGTGTCTTCAGTATTAATATTCCAAGAAAATAAGTATTTGACTTTGTTTCTATGACTACAGGTGTCAGAACTAATTTCAAAGATTCAGTTGCAGAGGGGAGAGACTGACATCCCTTTAAAACTCTATCATAACTCAGTGGAATTTATAAAGAAGTCTTGAAAAAACGTTCAGATCTTGAATATGCAAATTGTATCTATGAATAGTAATTGGGCTATTCATATATTGATATATTGGGTATGGGCATATGTATTTGCTAAATTAATTTGTAAAGAATATTAAAAGTAAGTTCCTTGAAAAACTTCACTATTATTAAAGTTTAATAGTATTTTTTATTAGCTTCTGATTTAAATTTAGATCCTGTCCTCCTCAGAGACCTTCCTTGTTTATTTCCCTTCTCTGTCTCTATGAAATAGGGAAACCAGCTTTACTTTGCTTTCTGATATGTTCATTTTTCTTCTAGCTTCTAGATCTTCTTTTAAGGGAAAGTTAGTTCCTCCTCCCAGCAGCAATATTTTCAAATATTTAATTTTATTTAGTCTTAATTATTGTAGTAAAGTGATATGCAGCAACTTTACATTTTCTCTCTTCTTATATAATATATGAATATGACATTTATCCATTCATATCCACTGGTCATTGAACATTAAGTTTTATGTATCAGGCTTAATAGACCATTTTCAACTTGCTACATCCAAACAAAATGATTAGATCATAATTAATTGCACAAACAGGTAATTAAACTATAATGACTATGATTATATATAAAAGACAAAAAAGTTTTATAAACTTCAATTATGCAGATTGAAGATTTGATTTCTATTTCTTTATCTTCTAATTGGAGAAGGGAATGGCAACCCACTCCATTATTCTTGCCTGGAGAATCCCAAGGACAGAGGAGCCTGGTGGGCTGCCATCTATGTGTTTGCACAGAGTCAGACATGACTGAAGTGACAGCAGCAGCAGCATCTTCTAATTATTAAAATATTTTATTTATTTTTGATATGAATTTAGCTCAACTAAATATTCTTAAAATCAATTTTAACTTACAGTTAAAATTACATTTTTGGGGAATATCCAATATTTCTGTTCTTATAATAAAATTGTTTATATATAGCATAATGAATTAAACAAATTTTGTTAGGATGTAAAAATCAGTGAACCAAAACATTCTTGATACTGGTAACATGACACATTTCTCAAACTATAATTCATTATAGAATGCAACTGAAATTTTATGAGTTAATATATATAAGTGAATAAGAAATGAACATTCATTAGAAAATAATGCCTGTCTTATAATAAAAAGAACTTAATATATTGTCAGTCAAATTTTCCAAAAGCATTATGATGGCATAGGTATATTTAGAAAATATTTCCATATGTTTATGTACAAAAGCTTTCTAATTCACTTTATGTTTCAAAATTATCTTTCACATATCTCTTGTCTAATGTTACATGTGAGCCTAAAATTTGAGTTTTTAGTCCTATCACTATAAATTTTAAGCTCTTAAGTATTATATAAGAAATTTTTTAAGCTATGAGTTCTTAGGAATAAGCTTAAGCATAAGATGGTTGTAAAATCAAGGTCATAAAATTAATTTCTAAATACTTAATGATATTTCAAGAAAAACATTAATAAATAATATTGAAAATATTAATTGATTAACTTATTATTTGTATCAATTATTTGGAGTATTTGTTACTTTTTTCTTTAGTTTTTACATTCTAATTTGTATTTAAAATCTCCTTAGGCAGTTAATAACTTCTCAAGATACTTTAAATTTACAGGGAGACAAAGGTCCTCTAGAAAATGAAATTAATGTTTCATTATGTTAAAATGGGTATGAATAAATTATTTATTTAATCTGGGCAAGGAGAAATGTAAGGAGTTTGTTAATTGGCATATTTGTACCCAGAAAGGAAAATAAAAGTGAAATTTGGAAAAGAGTAACTAGTTAAAGAAAGGTAGCATTATACCTAAAAATGTTATTATAAAGCTGTATTATTTCACATTATATTATAAATTTAAGTAAAAACAAAAAATTGTGCATATTTACATTTAAAAGTAAGAATGGCTATTTAATTGAATAGGATGATCAAATATTTGTTAGTGTAAATAGATTATAGAAGTTTACATTCTACATGTACCCTCTAAAATTTATGTTGATTTTTATTTGCTCACACAGGGTCAAGTAGTAAATTGCATGTTATAGGTATAAGAACGTGCCAAAATGTATATAAAAGATTGATGTTTCTGAGGAAAAATAAAAGCAAAATTACCCAACATCTATATTTATCTCTATTTCTAATGCATTTGAATCTCATTCTTGTGAATTTTTTCTTCTATTTACAATTTTGCCTTGGCCCTGTCTTGGAATTGCATGCATCTACCTATACCTCTCAGTCTACTACTATTACAAGATCACAAGTTATATTTGTCTTGTTGATTCAATGATGCACATTTCAGTTATCCAGTATTTGGTCTCTCTTATGTAGTTAGTCCTGGAATCTTATGCAAATTATATAACATCTCTAAGCCTTAGTTCTCATTTGTATAGTGGGCTTATTATAGATAATCCATGTGAAGTGCTCAACTTTCTGTCACATAACTCTTAACAAATGAGTAACTTAAAACCAAAGATGAACAAACTGAACATTTAGCTATCAATCATAAAGATACATGCTATATTTTTGTATTTTACATAAAGCATAAAGATATAATATAAAATATAACAGAATTGTAGTATTTCATGGAAGAAACTAAATGCAAACGGAAGGTCAAATTAAATTAACAGTGAAAGGAAACCTGCAAATAAAGTGACAGTTGTGTCTTTCGTAAAGTCTGAATTAAACTGGAGTCAAAGGGTCCTATGATCTTGTTGAATACATAAGCAAACCAAAAGCAAAAAATAATTAAAGAATAAAAGAGAATAAAAGTTAACGTCTCATCTATTTCATCAAGGAGACAATTTTATCCATGCACGTGCATGCATGCGAAGTGGTTCAGACCTGTCAGATTCTTTGCGACCCTATCGACTGTAGCCCACCAGTGTCTTCTCTCCACAGGATTCTCCAGGCAAGAATACTGGAGTGCATAGCCATGCCCTCCTCCAGAGGATCTTCCCAACCCAGGGATCCAACCAGCATCCCTTATGTTTCCTGCATTGGCAGGTGGGTTCTTTACCACTAGCACGACCTGGGAAGCCCTGTCCTGCACAGCTTGGGTCAAAATAACATATCAGAAATGACAATCACCCAAATCTGTGGTTCAGTGCACATGGAACCATTTAAAGTGGTTGATTATTTTATCATCTGCAGCTATTTAATTATCGGAAACTAAATACTTACCCACTTAAACTTTTAGTCATTATAATATCAATGGTCAGGACTCCTTCAGCATGAAAGCCAAAGACAGAGAAAACACCAACATTCAAGAAAATTGTGATCATGATCTCATATCACAGGTTTTAAGTCAGTAAATAAAAAATCTCACAAGTTACCTCTTTCTATCACTGAGGTCAAGAGCAGAGGGCAGAGCATAGGAACTTAGACTTCTCTCTAGATATATTAATAATTATCTGGCAGTGTATGAAAAATTGAAAGAATATTGGAAGTCTGTAGTGGAATATTGACATTCTATAATTACATCATTTTAGCTTTGTATAATAGTTTTAATATATTTAGTATTTTTGAAGCAAAATAATGGTACAGAATTGCTTATTGGTCATACACAGGTCACTGTGAAATAGGTAAGATGATAGCATCTCATTGTTTCTTATTAAAACTTTAGTCCTAGTAGGAAAATGGCATATTTTTTCGTTTATGGCATGCATAAAGAATGCAAAAGAATGACATCTATTATTTTGCTTTCAATGTCTTGACCATAAATAATCGAATAGTGAATAATATAAAAACTATAATGCATATCCGCAGTTCTACTTGGTTTTGCATTACTTGAATTCATGAATGTCTAGGTAATTAAAGGCATAAAAATCTATGCAGCTTTAACATATACTACAATTTGTTATTTAAATAAAAAAATGATCATGTGGATAAAAATTATTGCATTTAAGTTGTCTTATTGCATTATTGTCTTTACCAGTGAAGAAGTTACTTCAGTTTCTTTCAAGACCAAATATGTTTATTTAGATTAAAAGTAAAATGTGTAAGCTAATAAATTTTTCAGAAGTAATATGTTTATAAACTAAATATGAAGAGCATATCTATAACATTGGAAACATCTATCATGCAGCAGTCGTGTGCCCTATTGCCTCTCAAATAACTTGTGCTTTCTTTTAAATTAAAATGTAATTCATTGAATTGAAGAGAAGGTAGAGTCATCACATGGAAGTCACTAGTAAATATCATGAAGCTTTCATTGGGTTAAATTTGATGGACCATGATTAAAAACTCTCTTAAACTTCATGTACTGGAGTCTTCAACATATCATAGATAAGCAAGATACCCTTCAAATCTTTTTGCAAAGGTGCTTCAAGTACTTAAGAAAGGGTTTCTATACTTCAACCTTCTCTGTCTTCTCATTTATACGTCTTTTTCTTGTGCCAATAAAGTGCTTAGATAAAGAAAATTACTATCCACTTTCAAAATGGCTTGGACTGTTGTTTACATGCTTGTACATTTTGTTTATTAAATGTCCTGTAGATTAAAAAAAATGAATATCCCTCAGAGAAAACCACCTAATAAATTATAATGAAATCCAGTCAGTTCTGTTTTACAAACATGAAAGCACATTATAACACTTCTTTTGGTGGTGGGGCGAGGGGGGGGGGCTTAAGAAAAAAAAAAAGAAAAACCTTAGATTTAAGAAAATCCACCTTTTACTTAATGGGTTAAGTTTTGGGACAAAAAGTTCTTTCTCATAGGAGATAGCACGGTATCCTCTATTAATATATATGTGTATTGTGTGTGTTGTTGTTTTGTGTGTGCTCAGTCGTGTCCGACTCTTTGCAATCCCATTGACTGTAGCCCTCAAGGGTCCTCTGTCCATGAGATTCACCAGGCAAGAATATTGGAGCGGGCTGACATTTCCTACTTCATGGGATCTTCCTGACCCGGGGCTTAAGCTCATGTCTCCTGTGTCTCCTGCATTGTCAGGTGGATTCTTTACCACTAGCAACAACTGGGAAGCCAATATCTATATATGATGAAGGGAATGGCTACCCACTCCAGTATTCTTGTCTGGAGAATTCTCTGGACAGAGGAGCCTGGTGGATGCAGTTCATGAGGTTGCAGAGTCAGACATGACTGTGTGACAAACACTTACACTTTTCATGATAAAGATTAACCAAAGAATGTCCACTGATGCAAAAATGAAAGACATAAATCTTATGAATAACTTTTGGAAAATGGAGTCTAATGATATGACCACATCGACAAGGTAAGAATATAAATGGAATATAATTTGTTTTGAAAGTTAAAGTATAGTCACTCAGTTGTGTCTGACTCTTTGCAATCCCATGGACTGTAGCCCGCCAAGCTCCTCTGTCCATGGAATTCTCTAGGCAAGAATGCTGGAGTGGGTTGCCATTCCCTTCTCCAGGGGATCTTCCTGACACAGAGATTGAACCCGAATTTCCCACATTGCAAGCAGATTCTTTAATGTCTGAGCCACCAAGGAATTTTGACAAATCTATATTTATTAAAAAAGGTTTCATGTTCAAAATTATTAGGGATTTTAATCTTTCCCTATTCATGCTACTATCCCAGATAAGTTGCTTTTATGATGATTAAAAAATGGTGAACAGGCTCTCAGGTGCTCAGTGTAGATGAAGTACCATTTCTACTTCTATTCTCAAGCCTAGAAGCCCAATCTGAGTCTGCATTACTAGCACACACTTTTCATAGTACCTACTCATGCCATCTCTCCAGGGTGTTGCTAAGATGGCTTTAATCTTCCCCTCAGCTTGACTAGAATTTCTCAATATAAGTACCTATTCTTAGAGCATACATTCAGAAAATTTGGAATTATAACTCTTTTTTCTGCCAAGTGACATGTAAATTTCTCCCAGTCTCTTGCAAATTTTGCAACACAGGAATGCTTTTTCAAGGAACTGTGATGCATCCCATTGAAAAGTAATCTCACGTGGATGATAGTACACTTACTTTGATAAGTACCAGTTAGCCAGTTAGTAAAAACAGACGATACAGTCACTATAGTCAAACTTCCTCCTAACGTTCTCAGTGCTTTTCAGAGGAGTTTAATTACTTCTTTACAGAAGTTTCTTTCCCTTATTGCAGTAGTCTGAACAAAATGTGTTTTTTGCCTTTCTTTCTTTATAAGTATTAAGAAACTTTGAAATCTTTCTTTGGCATAATTTGATTTTATATTACACCCACCTATAGATTATTTTTCATAACCATGTAACAGCTCAGGGTATTTAGGATACAATTTGGATACATATGTTCAAGACCTAGATAAAATTTCATAAAGGAAAGATTGGTGAATTGCTTTATCTTTTATTTGGGTTCAATGGGTTTTTTAAATATTTTAATTTATTTTCAAAGTACATTTTATGTTCACTGGTGTATTATCACAGAGGAGGAAGAGAAAAATTCTGACAATGAGATTTGTCTTAATAGTGAATTGGATGGAAGGAATGTTATTGTCAGTGGAAAAAGAAAATCTCAGTAAGGTATGTTGGAAAGGTCACTGTACCTGCATTTCTCTTTCAATTCCAAAGCCATGTTAATGAAATATGTATATCTTAAGTCAAGAAAGTTTAGTCGCTCAGTCGTGTCCAACTCTTTGCGACCCCATGGACTGTAGATTACCAGGCTCCTCCATCCACGGGATTTTCCAGGCAAGAGTACTGGAGTGGGTTGCCATCTTAAGTCAGACAGCCAGGAAGAGAGAGTTAGACATTATCTTTCAGGTTGAGGAAAGTAAAACTTAGAAGAAGAAATAATCTGCCAGCTTTGTTACATTCATGTAATTAATACAGAAGAGTGAGTTGGGCATAGGATATTTCTTAATCTGGGAGTAACTTCATTAACTGACAATGTAAAAGAAATTATAAAACAAAATATGTGGAAATACTTGATTAAATAAAATGATAAGAAATTTGATAATGATCATAACAATAATCATATATTAATGATGATTTTGATAATAGTAAAGACGTCCATGGAAGAAAAGCTATGACAAGCCTAGCATATTATAAAGCAGAAACATAACTTTGCTGACAAAGATTCATATCATCAAAGCTATAGGTTTTCCAGTAGTCACGTATGGATGTGAGAGTTGGGCCGTAAAGAAGGCTGAGCACTGAAGAATTGATTCTTTCGAACTGTGATGATGCAGAAAACTCTTGAAAGCCCCTTGGACTGCCAGGAAACCAAACCAATCAATCCTAAAGGAAATCAACCCTGAAAATGAAAAGACTGATGCTGAAGCTGAAGCTTCAATACTTTGGTGAAGAGCTGATTCATTGGAAAAGACCCTGATGCTGGGAAAGATTGAAGGCAGGAGGAGAAGGGGGTAATGGAGGATGAGATGGTTGAATGGCATCACTAACTCGATGGACATGAGTTTGAGCAAATTCTGGGAGACAGTGAAGGATAGGGAAGCCAGACATACCGTAGTTCATGGGTTTGCAAAGAGTTGGACATGACTTAGAGACTGAACAGCAGCAATGTTCATTGTTTTTTAATTGCAGAAATGTGAAAATGTAGATAGATACTGTCTCATTAACACTTCATATCTGAAAACTCTTTTGTTAATCTAGCTTTAAATTTAAAGGAATGCAGTGTGCAGATTACTTTGAGTGAAATCTCTGCCTTCTAGTCTCCAGAATGAAACACTATCACATAGTAACTGGAAGTTTGTAGATACAATAAAACTATTGACATATTTTCCTCCAAAGCCTGTTCTTAACTTGGTGTGAGTAAGTATTTTAATATATTGGCAAGGGAATGCTATTTTGGTCTACATAAATTCTCTTCTGATTTGTTTGAATAATTCATGGGTTTATTAAACTCTAAGATAAATTATAAAAGTAATAAATTAAAAACTTTAAAACAACAGTATATAGAAACTTTTTTTAGACCTGTGAGACTTCCTGACTTGTTTAAATTCATATTTTAATAATAATCTGTAATTTATTATGTTTTTATTGTTTAATATTTTCCTGATGGTGAGCATATTTTTTGCTACTCATATTTTATTAGTGCTAGAGATATTCAAAACAAGTAAGTACATTTTATTTGCATTTCTCTGATTCTTAATAATATTGATTATCTTTTTATGTGCTTGTTAGACTTAAGTCTTCTTTGGAAAAGTTTTTATTCAGATTTTTTGTACATTTAAAATTTTTCTTTTCTGCTATTGAGTTCTTTGTATATTTTGGGCATTAATTCCTAATCTAATTTTTGATTTGGAAATATTTCCTCCCATCCCACAGATTGCCTTTTCATTGTGTTTATCTGTTCAGAAACATTTTAGTTTGATGTACTGTAGTTCTATTTTTTTGCTTCATCAGCTTTGATTTTGGTGTCAAGTCCAAAAGATCCCTGCCAACACCAAGGTCAAAGAGCTTATTTCTTATGTTTTCTTCTAGTTTTTTTTTTATGTTTTTAAGTGTTTCATTCAAGTCTTTACTCCATTTTTTAGTTTATTTTTATGTATGATATGTTAGTGGTTCAGTTTCGTTCTCTTGCATGTAACTGTCCAGATTTCTCATCATCATTTCTTGCAAACTTGATCCTTTCCCCACTGCACATTCTTGGTTTTTTGTCATCCATTAAGTAACATATCTGCATAATTAACCATATATGCATGATTTTTTATCATGTTCCATTAATCTATGTGTCTGTATTTATGCCAATATTGAATTGTTTTAATATAGCTTTGATATATCATTTCACAACTGTTAGGCTGTCTATCACTAGAAAAGATAGATAACAAATTCCTATGTGGACATGGAGAAAAGGAAACTCATATACTGTTGGCTGGAATGTAAACTTGTAAAGTCACAATGGAAAACAATATGGAACTTCCTCAAGAAAATAAAAAACAGAACTATCATATCATCCTGCAACTGAACTTCTGAATTTAAATCCAAAAGAAATGAAACTATTGCAGTCAGTTCCCTACACACATATCTTCAAGTTGCAAATTATCAAAGATGTGAGCATGTGTTCTCATGTCCAATCACATAAATTAGTTCATGTGTCTGGCCTACACTTTCACATGTGTGCACCTTTTATAAGTGATTGTGCTTGTGTGTACTTAGAGTAGATCTTTATTTCAAGCCTAGAATGTCTAGAAGCAAGTGTAAAAGCAGCAGCAATACAGCTGGTAGCGCTAGGAAATGCCAAGTAGGAAATGCCAAGTGGTAACAGTAGAAACAAAAGTAAAAATAAATGAGAGTGGAGCAAGATTGAAAGATGATAGACCATACTCAGTAAATAACTGAAGAACCAGAGAGATTCACAATGTAGAAATTGATAGGGGGATGTTCTTTATCTGAGGAAGCACTGCTAGTTTTGAGGCACAAGACTGGAGCATAGAACAGTACACAAATGTTGAGTAGCCGTTCAGAATACAATCCAGTGCTATCGTGTCATCTATGATGAGACAAAAAAGAGATACTACCCAGGTATCACTGGGTCATATTTTCAAGATAGAATTGAATCCAGAAAGCAACCAGAATTTGTGCCATCAACATCAGGCTTGAGTGAAACTGCAACTAGCCCTCTGTCTTCTATTGCTAATGATCCTTCAGTTCTATCATATTCATATCCTCCTACAGTCAGTAACACTTCTCGTCTGTTCAGTCCTTTGTTTTTCAGTTGATCAGTCACAAATGAGTCTTTGTGACCCTATAGACTGCAGCAGTCCTTCACCCTCTCAAGGAACTTGCTCAAACTCATGTCCATTGAGTCTGTGATGCCATACAACTATCTCATCCTCTGTCTTCCCCTTCTCCTCCTGCTTTCAATCTTTCCCAGCATCAGGGTCTTTTCTAATGAGTCAGCCCTTCCCTTCACCATCAGTCCTTCCAATGAATATTCAGTGTTGATTTCCTTTAGGACTGACTTGTTTGATCTTGCTGTCCACAGAAATCTCAAGAGTCTTACTCAACATCACAGTTTGAAAGCATCAATTCTTTGGCACTCAGCTTTCTTTATAGTCCAACTCTCTCATCCTCACATGATTACGGAAAAAAAACATAGCTTTGACTATACAGAACTTTGTCAGCAAAGTAATGTCTCTGCTTTTTAATATGCTGTCTATATTGGTAACAGGTTTTCTTCCAACAAGCAAGCGTCCTTTAATTTCATGGCTGCAGTCACCATCTGCAGTGATTTTGGAGCCCAAGAAAATAAACTATCACTGTACCCATTGTTTCCTCATCTATTTGCCATGAAGTGATGGGACTGGGTGCCATGATCTTAGTTTTTTTTTTTTTTTTCAATTTCTAATTTTATTTTATTTTTAAACTTTACATAATTGTATTAGTTTTGCCTTTTTTGAATGTTGATTTTAAGCCAGCTTTTTCACTCTCCTCTTTCACTTTCATGAAGAGGCTCTTTATTTCCTTTTCATTTTCTGCCATAAGGGTGGTGTCATCTCCATATCTGAGGTTATTGATATTTCTCCTGGCAATCTTAATTCCAGTTTGTGCTTCATCCAGCCTGGCATTTCTCATGATGTACTCTGCATGCAAGTTAAATAAGCAGGGTGACAATATACAGCCTTGATGAATTCCTTTCCTTCCTAGTTTGTCTCCCATTGCTAATAATTCTTCAGTTCTACCACCTCCACATCCTCCTCCAGTCAGTAACTCTTCTTGCCCATTCACTTGACTCCAGTCCCTGTATGACAGCTGTTGTACTGTACTACCATGCTTTTCAAGGTAATACATTATAAGATTAAAACATATTCTTTTTTGTGTTTGTGTTATATCTACCATTTTGTGAAAAGTATTATAAACTTAATACAGTATAGTACTATATAGCTGATTGCGTTAGTTGGGTACCTAACTTTGTTGGATTTATGAACAAATTGGGCTTAGAAATGCTTTCTTGGAATGGTGCTCATTTGTATGTGGGTGACTTTACTGTTTATCAAGAGATATCTGTACTCTCATTTTCATTGCAGCATTATTCACATAATCCAAGATATGGAAGCAAATAATCTAAGTTTCTGTCAACGGATGAAACAACAGAGAAACTGTGGTAAATATATATACATAAAATTATTATTTACCCTTACAAAAGAATACCATTCTATCCTTTGTGACAACAAGAATGAACTTGGAAGGCAATATCCTAAGTGAAATAAGATAGACAGTAAAACAAATACCACATGGTATCACTTACATGTGGAACCAAAAGAAAAATGAAGAGAACAAGATGGCGGAGGAGTAGGTGGACATGAAGTACATCTCTCTCCACAGATGTATCAGGAATACACATTCAGACACAGAGTTTATGCAGAACACCACCGGAGAGAATACAGGAATATGTGACCAGTAGACAATAATATATAGAACTATGCAAAACTCAGTAGGAAAAAGGAACTAGGGGGAAAAACAGGAGTGTTAGTAGGACTGAACCCACCCTTGGCAGGTGGGGGAACTGAAGCAGGGGCCCAATCCCCACACTGGGGCAATTGGCTGAGTCAGAGGAGAAACATTTAAGGCTGAGAGTGAAACAGCTGATCTGTGGCAGCCTAAATGGAATGAGAATCAGACAGTCCTTGATGTAGCCATGCACACCCCATACAGGGATGCAGGTCCCCTGGAAAGTGCAGCAGCTGGGAGCAGGAGTTTAGGTATTATGGAGCAATCCCCAGGGTGAGGGCTACTGTTCACTGCAGAGAGACAGATCAAGGGGATGTCAGGGAGGAGACTGTGGTGGGAAAGGCCTGTGGAGGAAAGCCAGGCAGCCATGGAAGCAAAGTGATACTGCTGAGTCACATGTAGGGGGTGGAGCCATCACCATAGCCTGGCTCTCCCCACATGCCAGCATTGGCAGCTGAACAATAGAGAGGCTGGCCCATCAAATGCCTGATTGCACTGAACTACAGAGTAGGACCCCATCCAGGATGCTCTTTTAAGTGATTGATGCACTGATTTACAGAGTAGGACCCTAGCCAGGGGGGCCTCTCTGTGTGCCTGACGTGCTGAAAAACAAATAAGGACCCCAGGCAAAGGAGCCCTCTATGTGCCTAAATGGGTGGAGCAATGGAGAAAGACTGGCCAAAGAAGCCTTCTGATCACCCGCTATAAAAGGCTAGACAAAAGACTCTGATGGGGCCATAACTCTTGCGGTGGAGGCAGTCCATGTCCCTTCACACTTGGTGCTGCCAGGGTCCCCACAAACCAAGCAGCTGCACCACCTTCACATTCAACTCTCACTGGGACAGAGCTGCCACAGGCCAAAAAGTCTTACATCTATACCCACAGGGTCACTTCAGTCATGTCCAACTCTTTGTGACCATCTAGACTGTGGCCTGACAGGCTTCTCTGTCAGGAGGGTTCTCCAGGCAAGAATACTGGAGACAATTGGCCAATACTGGTTGCCATACCCTTCTAGAGCACTATATTTTCTGCTGCCTTGGCTGCCAACTCCCCTGAGTACCTGGTGCTTCCAGAACCCTGTGACCCAAGCAGCTGCACCATCTCCACACCTGGCCCTCACAGGGGCAAACCCAAGTCCTCCAGGGCAGCCTCAGGAGCAAACCCCAGTGGATGACCCACATGCAGAGGTGGAAACAAAACCACAATTGAAACCCAGGGGTAGTGTGGCTAAAGAAGACCCAAAACCTTCCCATCAGTTGTACAGGCTGCAGATTAAATCCACACAATCATCTAGACAGACTGTGTCTGTGGAATATATAAAAAGACATAGAGAGCTCCCACAACAGAAAATACACTGGTTCTAATAGCTGTGAACATTGGAGGCAAGAACACACAGGAGGAGGATCAGAATAGAATCTGAGCTGCCTCCACATCAGGTCCAGAGACCAGCACAGTGTTGGAGGGCCTTCTCCAGCA
Organism: Bison bison bison; assembly: GCF_000754665.1. Lineage (NCBI taxonomy): Eukaryota > Metazoa > Chordata > Mammalia > Artiodactyla > Bovidae > Bison > Bison bison. The sequence goes on along the minus strand of NW_011495068.1, from coordinate 146,136 downwards.
CTCACTGTGACTCCCAGCGAGGGAAAGGACCCTGACAGCAGTGACTCAAGAAAAACCTTTATTATTCTTATGTTTTAACTTGTTCTATAGATTCTTTTGGATTTTTTCTCCTTTTCTCCCCCACTCTGTTGCAGTTGTCGATTTTACTGGCACTATGAAATCTAATTAAGCTTTTTAGTTTTTTTTTTTTTCTTCTCAGTCACATTTATTATTGTTGTTATAGATCTGCCTCTAAGTTGGGCTTTTGCAGTTCTGTGGAGTTTGCCTTTCTCTCTCTCTCTCTCTCTTTTTTTTCTTTCTTCTTCTTCTTCTTTTTTTTTTCTTTTCTGTCATTTTATACTTTTAATTTTTAAAACATATTGTATTTGTCTACATTTATTCCTTTGTTTGCCTTTCCTACTGTTTTACCCTTGCAATTAATCTTCATTGTATATACATCTTCTTCATCTACCTCTATTTAACTTTACATATCTATTCTTTCTTTTTTTTTTCTTTCTTTCCTTTCCTCTCAACATATTTATTAGTTTTGTTTTCATTGCCTTATTCCTCACTTGGCACCTTGCTTGAGTTGTGTTTTCCAGTTTGTGATTTAGTTATTTTTGTTTTTAATGGATAAATAGAATTTTTGACTTCCTTTGTTCACCAGGTCAATCTACTGTACTTTATTTTTGTTGGACTGTTTTGACTTTGCTGATGGATGTATATTTATATGTGTATATTCCATTATTTTAATTATTATTTGTCTGATTTTATAACTGACATTTGCCTGGGGTTGATCTTTGTTGTCTCAGTTTTGTGTGTTTGTTTTAATCTCACTTAATGCCATAGAAGAACACTTGTGGAATCTTCATTGCTGACCAGAGATCAAGCCTTAAGTTGTGGAGTGGGAATACTGGCTCCAAGACCCTAGACTACCAGAGAACTAGCCCTAGGGAGTATCAAATACTGAGAACTCACATACAGGAAACCTCTTGAATACAAGACCCAACCACCAGTAGCACCCTGTGCAGGATGCCTCATCTAAACAACAAGCAAAACAAAATTTACAAACAAAATCATCAGCAGAGAGGATTACAACCTCATTCAGTTTTCACCACCAGAGAAAGAACAAACAAGCAAAAAAAAAAAAAAAAAAGCTCAACACAAATCTCACCCTATATGAAGCTTATGCAAACCATTGTACCAACCTTAGGAAGGCAGAAACCAAAAGGAAGAAATAATTCAACCTTGAACCCTGGGAAAAAGATATCTCAAACACAATAAATTAAAAATAATAATATTGAAAAGGAAAAGAAATACTACACAAATGAAGGAACTAACTAGAAACACAGAAGTCCAAATAAATGAAGACAAAATAGGCAAACTACCTGAAAAAGAATTCAGAAAAATTATAGTAAAGATGATCAAAAACCTTGAACACACATGGAGAAAATGCAAGAATCGATTAACAAAGACCTAGAAGAATTAAAGAATAAACATATAAAAACAAACAACACAATTACTGAAATTGAAAATACTCTGGAAGGAATCAATACCAGAATATCTGAAGCAGAAGAACGAATCAGTGAGCTGGAAGATAAAATGGTGGAAATAACTTCTGAAGAACAGAGTAAAGTAAAAAGAATGAAAAGAACTGAGTATAGTCTCAGAGACCTCTGGAACAATATCAAATGCACCAACGTTCAAATTATAGGGGTCCCAGAAGAAGAGTATAAGAAATGGTGTAAGACAATTTTTGAAGAGATTATAGTTGAAAATTTTCCCACCATGGAAAAGAAAATAGTCAATCAAGTCCAAGAGACATAACGAGTCCCGTACAGGATAAACTCAAGGAGAAACACACCAAGATACATATTAACCAAACTAAGAAAGACTAAAAACAAAGAAAGAATAATAAAAGCAACAAGGGAGAAGCAACAAGTAACATACAACGGAAACCCCATACGCTTAACAGCTGATCTTTCAGCACAAACTCTGCAGGCCAGAAGGGAATAGCAGGAGATATTAAAAGTACTGAAAGGGAAAAAATCTGCAACCAAGATTACTGTATCCAACAAGGATCTCATTCAAAATTGATGGAGAATCAAAAAGCTTTCAGACAAGCAAAAGTTAAGTGAATTCTGTACCACCAAACCAGGTTACAACGAATATTAAAGGGACTTTAATAGTCAAGAAATACAAGAGAAGAAAAATTATCTACAAAATGAACCCCAAACAGTTAAGAAAATGGCAATGAGAACATATATATCAATAATTACTTTAAATGTAAACTGATTAAATGCTTCATCCAAAAGACATAGACTGGCTGAATGGATGCAAATACAAGACCTATATATATACTGTCTACAGGAAACCCACTTCAGACCTAAACACACATATAGACTGAAAGTGAGAGGATAGAAAAATATGTTCCATGCAAATGGAAATGGAAAGAAAGCTGGAGTAGCAGTCCTCATAGACAAAATAGGCCTTAAAATAAAGAATATTACAAGAGATAAGGAAGGGTGCTACATAATGATCAAGGGGCCAATCCAAGAAGAAGACATAACAATTGTAAATATCTATGCATCCAACATAGGAGCACCTCAATATATAACACAAACAATAACAGACATAAAAGGAGAAACTGACAGTAACACAATCATAGTAGAATACATTAACACCCCACTGACAAGAATGAACAATCATCAAAACAAAAAATTAATAAGGACACACAAGTCTTAAACAATACTTTAGATGAGATGGATCTCATTGATATCTTCAGTACATTCCATCCAAATGCAGAAGAATACACGTTTTTCTCAAGTGCACATGCAACATTCTCTGGGATAGACAACATCTTGGGTCACAAATTAAACCTCAGTAAATTTAGGAAAATTGAAATCATATCAAGCATCTTCTCTGACCACAACTCTATGAGACCAGATATCAAGTACAAGAAAAAATCTGTAAGAAACACAAACACATGGAGATTAAACAACACATTTCTAAATAACCAACAGCTGACTGAAAAAAGCAAAGGGAAACAAAATATTTCTAGAAACAAATGACAGTGAAAACATGACAACTCAAAACCTATGGGATGCAGCAAAAGCAGCTGTAAGAGGAAAGTTTATAGCAAGACAATCCTACCTCAAGAAACTAGAAACTCATTGAATAGACAACCTAAATTTTCACCTAAACAACTGGAAGAAGAAGAACAAATAAAAAAAAATGGAAAAATTCAAAATTAGTAGAAGGTAAGAAATTGTAAAGTTCAGAGCAGAAATGAATTAAAAAGTAATGAAATAAACAATAGTAAAGATTAATAAAACTAAAAGCTGGTTATTTGAGAAGATAAACAAATTTGACAAGCCTTTAGCCAGACTCATCAAGAGAAAAAGAGAGAAGAATCATATCAACAGAACTGAAATGAAAAAGAGAGGTTACAACAGACAATGCATAAAAACAATGGATTGTAAGAAAATATTATTAACAATCCAGTAAAATGGAAAACCTGGAAGAAATGGAGATATTCTTAGAAAAGTTCAATCTTCCAAGACTGAATCAAGGAGAAAGGGAAATTATGAGTAATCAAATTGCAAGCACTGAAATTGAAGCTGTGATTAAAAAAATCTCCCAAAAAACAAAAGCTTTGGACCAGCTGGCCTCACAGGAGAATTATATCAGACATTCTGAGCTAGACATTCAGAGAAGAGCTAATGCCTATCCTTGTAAAACTCTTTTAAAAAACGGCAGAGGAAGGAAAATATCTGAATTCATTCATTGATACCTCAATACCCTGATACCAAAACCAGACAAGGAGAACACACACACACACACACACACACACACACACACACACACACAAGAAATCTATAGGCCAGGAATAGAAGGAACATACCTCAACATAATAAAAGCTATATATAACAAACCTACAGCAAACCTGCTCAATGGTGAAAAATTGAAAGCATTTCCCCTAAAGTCAGGAACAAGACAAGGATGCCCACTCTTACACTACTATTAAACATAGTTTTGGAAGTTATAGCCACAGCAAGCAGAGAAGAAAAAGAAATAATAGGAATACAGATTGGAAAAAAAAGAAGTAAAACTCTCACTGTTTGCAGATGACATGATCCTCTACTTAGAAAACCCTAAAGAATCCACCAGAAATCACTAGAGCTAATCAATGAATATAGTAAAGTTGCAGGATATAAAAATAACACACATAAATTCCTTGCATTCCTATACACTAACAATGAGAAAACAGAAAGAGAAATTAAGGAAACAATTCCATTCACTATTGCAATGAAAAGAATAAAACACTTAGGAATAAAGCTACCTAAAGAAACAAAAGACCGAGGGAGGAGCCAAGATGGCGGAGGAGTAGGACGGGGAGAACACTTTCTCCCCCACAAATTCAGCAAAAGAGCATTTAAACGTCAAAGTAAATTCCACAAAACAACTTCTGAATGCCGGCAGAGGACATCAGGCACCCAGAAAAGCAACCCAACTCTTTGAAAGGAGGTAGGAAAAAATATTAAAAACAAAAAAAAAGAGACAAAAGAGGGAGGGACGGAGTTCCTTCCCGGGAAGGGAATCTTTAAAAGAGAG
>NW_011495068.1:139579-141443 GCF_000754665.1 Bison bison bison | reverse complement strand
CCACCAGGAAACTTGCTATGATTGCATTAAACAGACAAGGACCTTTATCCAGCATAAATTTCCCCAGAAACCTATGCCTTAGAGTGTAGGAAGAGAAGTTGTGATGATTGAGAGTAAACAGTTTTATCTTCTGTATGAAAGAAAAACTTGTGAGCTTATTTCACTGTAAATTTGGGCTGCAGATCCCGCCCCCCAAAAAGGAGCTATACAAAAATGGATGACTATTTGTTCTCAGAGGTCACTGTGATCATAATAAATTGTTTTGTCACAAAACGTATGTCTATCCTAGATGCATTGACTGAATATGCATGCAGCCCTGATGTAACTGTTGTTAATTTAATTACAGCATGGCAACCGACTCCAATATTCTTACCTGGAGAATCCCATGGACAGAAGAGGCTGGTGGGCTACAGTCCATGGAGTCACAAAGAGTCAGATATGACCAAGTGACTTTTAAGTCTAAATAGGCAGGTTACAATCATCAACCACATCAACAAGCCATGGCATGACACAGGCAAACTGGTATCAGCCAGTTACGTTTCCTGTTCTGATGCAGAAGCATCTCACAGCTCAGTCACTGTGCATGTGCCCTGGCAGGCACAGGTCAGGCATCTCGACCCAGATTTGAGAGAGAACAGAACATTTCACTCAGGGGAAGAACTTCCAGCATGGGGCTCCCTGGCCTTCTCAGAACTGTAATAGCCTCTGTCTGCCTTGGTAAGGCTGGTAAGGATGACCGCAAACAGACTCAGCTCTGCTCAGCTCCCATGTGTAGAGGTAGGGCAGGTTATTATTGTCTTTTGGGGTTTAGGAGAGTTGGTTAACTGGCAGAGGAATTAGAAAGAGCTCTTAATCCTCTGTTTTTTCCTTGAAGCCCTCTGAGTTCTACCAGGAGAATCAGCCTCTTCCTTTCTGTCTCTCTTTCTCTCTCATATATATATATATATAATTTTTTTTCTTCTCTCTAGGATCCATCATGGCCCAGAAAGTAACTCAAAATCAGTCAGAAATTTCTGTGCTGGAGAAGGAGGATGTAACCTTGAACTGTGCATATGAAGCTAATAGCTATACTTATTATTTATTCTGGTACAAGCAACCACCAAGCGGGGAAATTATTTTCCTTATTCATCAGGACTCTTACAATGAGCTGAATAGAACAAAAGATCAGTATTTTTTGAACTTCCAGAAAGCAACGAGTTCCATCAGCCTCACCATCTCAGACTCACAGCTCGAGGACTCAACCCTGTATTTCTGTGCTCTGAGTGACCACAGAGATGCTGCCGCCTGAGGGAGCCCCACAGCAACCTCAGATGTCAACATGTGGAGTCTCCCAGCATGAACACCTTAGTGAGATTCTCGGTAAGGTCAGGAAAAGGTAGCGGGGTTAGAAGTGAAAACCTCACTGTAAGGAAAATGCTATCTTTGGTTCAGAGCGCATATCTCAAAGTGTCATTCATCAAAAATACCTTTATCTTCAATTCTTTATCTTGTAGAAGATCGTTTGCCAAAGTTTTTTTAAAAAACTTTTAAATAGTGATTTTTTTAAAGTATGAAATTTGGCTTTAAAAAATTCAATAGTATTTGACTAAATCTGCACCTGAGTCATCAGAGTTTTAGGTTCACTGCACAAATATTTATGCATTGCTAAGTCTGGCCATCTGGAGAAGGCAATGGCACCCTACTCCAGTACTCTTTCCTGGGAAATCTGATGGACGAAGGAGCCTGGTAGGCTGCAGACCACGGGGTTGCGAAGAGTCGCACACGACTGAGCAACTTCACTTTCACTTTTCCCTTTCATGCATTGGAGAAGGAAATGCAACCCACTCCAGTGTTCTTGCCTGGAGAATCCCAGGGACGGGGGAAC
>NW_011495068.1:138414-138674 GCF_000754665.1 Bison bison bison | reverse complement strand
CCCGCTCTCTCCACTATTGATTCACCTCATCTCATTTGGGTCACCTCTAACTCCCTCCTCCCTCTTCTCTTCTCCATGTAACCCTGTGAACCTCTCTGAGTGACCCTCACTGTAGAGAAACTTATCATCTTTAATGTAGATGTTTTATCAATAGTGTTGTATAGAAGGAGAAGTTTTGAAACTACTGTAAAAATAAGACCGATAATTGGAAGCAGGAGACTTAAGTCCAAACCCTGACTCCAGGGAACTCCTGACTCCAA
>NW_011495068.1:125535-136565 GCF_000754665.1 Bison bison bison | reverse complement strand
GAAAAATGCCTTGTCTGTTTTTCTAGTTTCTGTTTTCAAGGGCTGACTTATTTTGATCAAGAACAATTTTAAGCTCCTGGATTCACAACCCTTAAGAAAATTTTTAGAAAGTGTTATCCTCAATTGTAATATTTGTATTGAAAAAATAGTTATTTAAAAGACTCTGCCCCTGGGACAGTAGAAAGAATAATCACTACATCCTTGGAGAAATGAGCTGTTTGACCTTGGAATGCTGTCTGTGAAAACAAGGTCCATGGAAGCCTGTAATTTTCTCAAAAAGTAATAACAGAAAGAGAATTTTCATTCTTGGGACAGTTTGTAAAGAGTATTCTCTTCTTCAAGAAACACATGCTCAATTATAGGAAAGAAGTTATAGACAATAAAGGAGATTCTGACTTTTAGCTCAGTTTGATGACTTAAAGATTGATAGGCATTTTTCTCAGAGAACTTTAAAGTCAAAGAAATGTGAATGCTAGAAGAGATTACAGTTATCTTCAATCATAAGACAGATGTAACCATTTTCTGAATCTATACTAGAAAGCATTGCCCTAAAATACATGAAAGAGGATTTCAGAGGCGATGAATCGAGAAGGGCTTGGCTTTTTACTACAGTTTTAACTTTACTCTTTAGGTAGAGAAATCACAGTGAGTATAAAAAGGGAAAGTCACAGGCTCAAAGAACAAATTTTTTTTCACTCTCTTATGAGAAGTCTTCAGTCTACATTTTGGATATGTTGCTTTGAACTTGTTACTTGATAACAGCAAATAGGTAAAGGCTGAAACAAAGATGATGACACAGCCCTTTTAAAAAATATTAAAAAATATATATACATTGTAAAAGTTAACTCAAAATGGATCATGGGCTTAAATTTAACATATAAAACTGTGCAACTCTTAAAAAAGACATAAGATAAAAACTTCAGGCTTGCAGCTAAGTAAATCTTAGATTTGACACTGAAAGCATGATACACTCACACACATATGCACACACCAAACTGAATCAAAATTAAAAACCTTTCCTCTGTAAAAGACCCTGTGAAAATATGAAAAGATAAGTTACAGAACTGGGGGTGAAAGTGAAAGTCGCTCAGTCATGTCTGACTCTTTGCAACCCCTTGGACTACACAGTCCATGGAATTCTCCAGGCCAGAATACTGGAGTGGGTAGCCTTTCCCTTCTCCAGTAGGTCTTCCCAACCCAGGGATCGAACCTAGGTCTCCGGCATTGCGGGTGGATTCTTTACCAACTGAGCTAGGAGGGAAGAAAATGGGGAATGGATTCGAACAGGTGTTTCACCAAAGAGGGGATGTACAGATTGCAGATCAGCACCTGAAAGATGGTCAACAATATTAGCCATCAGAGAAATGCAAATTAAAGCCACAGTGAAATATCACTACACAAATCTCAGTGGGGCTAAAATAAAAAATAGTGATAACACTAAATTCTGGCAAATATGTGGGAAAAACTCAATCATTCACAAATTGCTGATGAAGATATAAAATGATATGGGCATTCTGGAAAATAGCTTGAGAGTTTCTCATGAAACTAAACATGCAGTCACACATTTGGACACTTATTCTAAATAAATAAAAGATTTTATTCACATAAAAACTTGTGCCTAAATATTCATAACAGCTTTATTCACAGCAGCCGAAATGTGGAATCAACCCAGTGTCCCTCAGGGGTTACTGGCTAAGCAAACTCTGGCGCATCTATACCATGGAATACTATTCAGAAATACGAAGACCAACAAGTTGGACACATACAGTAACTTGGATAGATCTCATGATTTTACTACTTATGCTAAGTGAAAAAAATCTCATTGGTTACTTCTATATAATTCCATTTCTAGGACATTGTTGTTGTTTAGTTGATAAGTCATGCCTGACTCTTTGCAATCCCATGGACTCCCGCCGGGCTCCTCTCTCCAAGAGATTTCCCAGGCAAGAATACTGGAGTGGGTTGCCATTTCCTTCTCCAGAGGCTCTTCCTGACCCAAGGAGTAAGCTTGCATTTCCTGCATTGGCAGGCAGATTCTTTTACCATTGAGCCACCAGGGAAGCCACTCTATGACATTACTAAGCAACAAAATTGTACAGATGAAGAACAGGTTAGTGATTGTCTGGGGTTAATGATTAGGGAAGGGGGTCAGTGTGGCTACAAAGGTGTGCATGGCCTAGGGAAACCTTGTTATGATGAAACAGTTGTGCATCTTGATTGTGGTGATGAACCTATACATGTGATATACATGAATACAGGAATCTGTAGGTGTGTAACATTGAATAGAGTGACACACAAGCACACACACACACACACACATGACTACATGCAAAACTGGGGAAATCTAAAATTGAAACCTGTGGATTTTACTAATGTTAATCTCCTGGTGTAGACACCATGGAGGAGACCAGGTAAAGAGTACACAGAGCCTCCTTGTACATTTTTGGAAACTTCCATGAATCTATAGTGATTTCAAATTAAAAGTATTTTAAAAATGACATGCAATTTTCATAAAGTTCGCAACTGTAAATCATCTCTTGAGCTTCGTTACACATCCCTCATCCAGCTCCTGGATTCATTTAGTGTCTATTCTACAAAGAGCTCCTGCATTTATCTTGCAGTTATCTTTCTTATCTTCTTTCTGAGATACACATCCAAAAGCAAAGAAAAGCTGCCTTCTAAATATGATTGTAAGAGAGCTTGCTAAGTGTGGTTAAAATGAATTAAATCAAAGGATGCTACAATGGATATAAGTTAGTTCAGTGACTTTTAAATCACTGAGAAATTACCAAATTTTCAAATAAAAAGTCTAAGAACAACAAACTCCAAACACTGTTAGTGTAAGAACTTCTGTGCTGCTTATTCTTTCTTGTCACTGAGTGGGTAAAGGATAAGGTGACATCAAAACAGTGCAGCTGAAAGCTGATGCTCTTTTTCCACATTGAAGCTAATGGGGTTAGGGCAGAATGTGCCATTGAGACAAGTCTTAAGAAAGCTCCTAAAAATGGTGGTCAACTCCACAACAGAGACACACGTTCAGTGACAAAATCCAACGGGGTGTCATAGAACCAGGCACATTGAGCAATGCTAGTTTTGCTGTACTTATCTTCTGCTACCCACTCTGCCCTGTGACTTTCTGACCTGTCTGATGTCTATATTGGAGAGCTCTTCTTTCCTTCTGCATGGTAGCCCGTTCTGTCCTCCTAAGATCTATTGAGTTCTTGACCCTGAGTTTTAGTTATGCTTGGTCCCTGAAGCCAGGCATAAAATTATTTGAAGAAATGGATTTCTTAATTTATATTCCCAATTCTCTGTCAAAGAGGTTTCCAGTCAGATGTACAACTATTGTATCCCTCTGCTTCTCTCAGCACTCTAGTCTTTTTAAGGTCTCACCTGCTGAGATTCTTGTGTACCGTAGAGGGAAACACAATCCATTACACCAATGCCACTGCTACTGAGTCCCTTCAGTCGTGTCCGACTCTGTGCGACCCCATGGACTGTAGCCTGCCAAGCTCCTCTGTCCATGGGATTCTCCAGGCAAGAATATGGGAGTGGTCTGCCATGCCCTCCTCCAGGGGACCTTCCCGACCCAGGGACTGAACCCATGTCTCTGGCACCTCTTGCACTGGCAGATGGGTTCTTTACCAGTAGTGCCACCTGGTAAGCCCCATTACAGTGATGCTTGGGCTCAACTCCTATAACCCTTGGTAGCAGTTTAGCTTTAAAGTACATTCAAGGAACAATGACATGATTAAAATTGCAGGCAGAGAAGGCTTTTCTGATTACTGTGTTAGACCTCCTATGTACTGTGGCCACTAACATAAAAGATGTCCTTCCCTGAATATTTGTCTTTGTGGGTGGCATAGTTGGTCCTGTGAGATGTTTGTGTTTGTGGCCACCAGGTGGCAGTGATTCCATTCTTTTCATTTTTCCAGTGCCTTAAAAGTCAAAAGCACGACAGCTACTAGAGGATTTGCTCGTGACTGGCTGAGCCCGGAACAGCAAGGCTCTCCTGTGCATTAGAGAAGAACTAAGACACAGGAGCAGCTCTTCAGGGGAGAAGACTTGGAATCATTAAGATTGCATCAAGAGTGAGATGGCAGGATGGAGAACATGCTGGAATGTGCATTCATAGTCTTGTGGCTTCAGCTTGGATATAAGTTGCAGGTTAAGAGATGAGACCCTATGGGCACATTTTCCCAAAGATGGGGAGGAGAGAGAGAGGAGTTTAGACACTGCTTATCCCAAGCTTTGTGTTGGAATTTTTAAGTACTGCTGAACTGAAAGCTTTGTATTGTTTCTGATTTTGTTTTCCTGAACAGGGTTGAGTGGTGAAGACCAAGTGGAGCAGAGTCCTCAGACCCTGAGAATCCAGGAGGGGGACAGTCTCAGTCTCAACTGCAGCTACAGCAGTTTTAGAGGGCTACAGTGGTACAGACAAGATCCCGGGAAGGGCCCTGAACTCCTCTTCCTTCTTTACTCAGTTGGGGATGAAAAGCAGAAAGAAAGACTGAGAGCCACCTTGTTAAAGAAAGGAAGTTCTCTGCACATCGAAGCCCCAAAACCTGAAGACTCAGCCACTTACCTCTGCGCTGTGCAGACACAATGCTCCCCAGGCACCTGCAGACTGTACCCAAACCCTGAAGCTGGGGTTCTAGAATAAGGGCGTCTTTGCTGTTTTCCTTCCTCCTGAGCACCCAGAGCCTCTTCCCAAGTGGTCCTCTGGAGAACAAAGTCTTGTGAAGCAGCCAGACAGCAGAGATTACTGGGCACTCTGTCCAGGATCCTAGACAGTGCCCCCTGTGTGTCCATGGATCAGTCTGCTCTTTTAAACAGCCCAGAGCTTCCCTCGTATAGATTCAAAAGGGATAGTGGTGGTATGGAGTCTTGGTTTCCAGTCTTGGGCCCCTTGAAAAGACGCCACAGGAATGTACCTTCTTCCCTGAAATAATTTTTTTTTGCATTCTCTTATGATAATCTGGCCACATGTGTGTAAGAGAATCTTCCCATTTTAATATATTCTTGAAGGTCATATCTCCACCAGCCCTATTACTACATTTGTCTTCTCCTTAATAATCAAATTAGCTGACTGTATAGACTTACTGTCTCCATTTCTTCAAGTCCAGTCCTCCCCTCCTTGAACTTGACTTCTGTGAGCATTACTCTCAGAGATGCTCTCACTTAAACCAGTGGCTTTGGTGGTGATAAAGCCAATGATTATTTTTCAACCTTGTCTCATCTGAGATTCTCACTTTCTCATCCTTTTTAAAAATAAAATTTCTTTTTGTTTAATCAAAATAATACTCTCATTTATTTACAAAATCAAATAGCGCTCTCTTTTTCTTCCCACTCTTCTACATAGTTTATTTTTGCCTCCTCAGGTGATGACACTGACATTTATCTCAACATTCAAAATGATTCTTGGCTTTCTCTTCTCTCTCTCTCTGTAACTAAGGTTCAGTTCAGTTCAGTTCAGTCACTCAGTTTTGTCCAACTCTTTGCAACACCATGAATCACAGCACTCCAGGCCTCCCTGTCCATCACCAACTCCCGGAGTTCACTCAAACTCATGTCTATCGAGCTGGTGATGCCATCCAGCCATCTCATCCTCTGTCGTTCCCTTTTCCTCCTGCCCCCAACCCCTCCCAGAATCAGAGTCTTTTCCAATGAGTCAACTCTTTGCATGGGGTGGCCAAAGTAGTGGAGTTTCAGCTTTAGAATCATTCCTTCCAAAGAACACCCAGGGCTGATCTCCTTTAGAATGGACTGGTTGGACGTCCTTGCAGTCCAAGTGACTCTCAAGAGTCTTCTCCAACACCACAGTTCAAAAGCATCAATTCTTTGGCGCTCAGCTTTCTTCACAATCCAACTCTTACAATACATATAATAAAGTGTACAAAACTGAAGCTTAGAACTCAATGAAATTTTACACTTGTTAATATCTACATGCATAGTATATATTATATCTGGTTTTCTTCACTCAAAATAGTATCTTTGCAATTCATTGGTGTCACTTTGCTTATGTCTTATTTGTTCTTTTTTTAATTGATGTGTAGAGTTCCTCTATATGAATATCTAACCATTTAATTATCCATCCTCCCAAAAGTAGATATTTGGGTTGTTTGGATTGATTACAGTTTTGTGCTATTGTGAAAAAAGCTGTGTGTGAGGGGAAAAGAAAAAAAAACATTTTTTTTCCTTCTTGTGTAGGGAAAAATCCAGTTCTGCTCTCTTATGTCCTTTTTTCCTATGAGTCTCCTTTAGTACTTGCACAAAACATTTCTGGTCAACAGATGTATATTTTCCCACACCAAGCAATTCTCTGCAATCCCACCCGAGTATCCTATCATTCTAGTCAGTTCTGACACTTTCTACTTGCAAAAAGCATGACAGTCACAAGCCCAAGGGATCAACTGTGCTTCTGAACAAAAGACTGTAGGTAGAAGATTCCCAAATCAAGATAAGACAAAACAAAACAAAACCCTGGGCTCAATTAATTCACTAGAGTGACTCACAGAACTAGGAGAAATATTCCACTTATTTTCACCTGTTTGTTATAAAAGGCTATGATAAAGGATACAGGTGAATATTCAGATGGCAGAGGCGTGTAGGGTCAGGTTTGTGAGTGGAACTGTAGAGCTTCCATGTCCTCTCCAGGGACCACTTGCCTAGCACCTCTGTGTGTTCACCGACTGAAAGCTCTTCAGTAGGTCTGGGGTTTGGGCAGTGGTCCTACGAGATGACTCCCCAGCCCACTTGGCTTTCTGCATTTCATTTTAACTGCACCCCACAAAGGATGTAGCAAGTCCTACTTAACTGGCTAAGATCACCTATAACATGTTGAATAGAATTCTTATTCCCAAACTCAGAGGTAAAGCATTCACTATTTCACTGTGACTATTAATTATAGTGTTTTTGATAAATATTCTTTATTTATTTAAATTGATTTTTAAATGTGAAACCAACTTTCACTTCTAGAGTTAAGTGCTCTTAGGAATGTTGTTTTGTCCATTTTACATAATGAAACATTGATTTGCTATTATTTTATTGAGCAGTTCCCCCCATTTTCCTGAATGATACTAGTATTCAACTTTTTCTTTTCCATGTTAATGTCAGATTTTGGTATCAAGATTGTAATGATTCATTAGGTAACTTGCAATTTAAAGCTTCTTTTCTACCTATAGAAGAATTTGTGTAGGGTTTTTAATTTAGAATTAATTTAGAAACAATTTTCAGAAAGTTCACTATAGTGAGGTCATGTAAGCATAGCCTTATGGGAGAAACTTAATAATCCTTATTTTGGATTCAGTTAGTCTAACAGATAAAGGGTTATTTATATATTTATTTTTCTCTTATGATGGTTGATAAACTGTGTTTTTTTCTGCTCATGTTTTATTATTTGCTACCATTACTTTCTTTTATTTTAACTTGCTACTTTTTCTAGTTCTTTTAGTTGCAACTTTGCCTGTTAATTCTCAACATTTCTTCTTTTCTGACAAATATAATTTAAATTAATAAATTTGTCTCTAATTACAAATATTCCTTGACTTACAATGGTGTTATGTGCTAAAAACTGATCATAAGCTGATAATATCTTTAGTCAAAAGTTCATTTAATACACCTGAACTCTGAACATCATAACTCAGCCTAGCCTACCTTAAACATCTTCAGAACACTTATATTAGCCAACAGTTGGGCAAAATTATCTAATAGAAAGCCTATCTTATAATTTGATGCTGGCTACCACGTATAATTTATTTGGCACTGTGCTGAAGATGAAAAGCTGAGTGGCTGTCTAGGTTCAGAATGGTTGTGTGTTGCTTATTTACCTTTGTGATCGAGTCACTGACTGGGAGCTGCAAGTTGCTGCTGATGTTCAGCATTAAAAGACAGCATCATACTAGCCCATGAAAAGATCAAAATTCAAAACTAGAAGTGCAGTTTCTACTGAATCCATATTATTTTTGTACCATTGTAAAGTTGGAAAGCCATAAGTCAGGGACTTTCTGTACTGCTTTTGCTGCATCTTGCATGTTTTGATATGTCATATATTCATTATTATTCAACTAAAATATTTCCATTTGAAGTGGGGATTTAATATCCTATGGGGTATTGTCAGGGACCTAAGAATGGCCAAACCCTGCCCTGCTCACCACTGGGAAGATTCCTGAAGATGCTGTATATATAGGCTTAATACAAACAGAAAGTGAAGAAGGACTTTTAGCTGACCCCTGGACCTAATTTCCTCCAGGACCTAATATCACTGGTCCTCTGATTACCTCTAGGAAAGGTGGGTTTGAGGTTCATGCCTAAGTCGAGTTTCTTACTTTCTTCTGAATCCAGAATAGCAAGCTCAGAATTCCTATAAGGATGAGGTGGAAAGATAGGACACACCTCAAATTGGCCAAGAGTTGATTTACTTTTCAGGCATCTGAGCTGAAAGAGAAAGAAGAGGCAGCCATTCCCAGGGCACTAAATTAGCCCTCTATAGAAATGCATTATCACAGGTAGGCAAAGACTTCAAAATGCAGGAGCTATTAGCAGAATAAGTGGACTCTGGAGTCCTATGTTTTAAGTTAGACTGAGAACTGATCTCCTGGGCTTCTCTGATAGCTCAGATGGTAAAGAATCTTCCTGCAGTGCAGGAGACACGGGTTCAATCCCTGGGTCAAGAAAATCCACTGGAGAAGGGATTGGCTACTCACTCTAGTATGCTTGCTTGGAGAATTCCATAGACAGAGGAACCTGGCAGGATGCCGGCCATGGGGTCGCAAAGAGTTGACATGAATGAGCGACTAGCATTTTCACTTTTTTTTTCAATATCCTACTCATAAATGGACTCTGAATGACAGAATCAGCCCTGCTCACTCCTCCTTTGTGGGTAGAAGAAGAGAGGAGGTTTACAAAGAAGGGAAGAAGAAGAGGAAGCTTCCTGATTCATGGAGAGAGACACAGGTATTCTTATCCATACCATCTGGTTTTGTTCAGTTTTAATCTTTTGGGTTTATAGCTTTATAGTCTGCCCAATGTCTTCAGTGGAATAGATCAGAGAATTATCATGAGATTCTTATTTCTACCTGTCTTTTTGTCATTCTCATCTTCAACATCAGAGTCTTTATTATCATTTATTGAACCACTACCATATGCCAAGTCCATTGCTCAGCACTTTAGATACTCCTTCTGTAATCTAAAACCCACAAAGTAATATTAATCTATCCTCAGGTAAGGAAACTGGGCCTTAAACATGTTTAAAGATGAAGGGGTTTCTGAGATAAATGTGGCAGGCAACATAAGATGAGAATTAAAAAAAATAAAAACTCCAGAATTAAACAGTTTGAAAGTATTTCTGCTATACAGAAGAAAGTAACATAACATTGTAAATCAGCTATACTCCAACAAGAATTAATTTAAAATGTAAATAACCAGTTTGGATAAGTCCCTAAAATCTTTGCAAGTCAGAAATAAGTCTACTTACTCTTTTGACAACTATAGAGTATCTTGCCCCCTCTAGACCTGGAACACCACCACAAAGCAATGAATCCCCAGTTCATAACCCTGCCCAGAGGGCAGTCCTGAACACCAGCCTCTTGCACCTTCCTAACTGCCTCCCTCACACTCCATGTGGACTCTCATGGGCCCCTCTCCCTTGGCATTGCCCAAACCCAGCCTCTGACTGGCCCCAAGCCTTTTCTGCCTCTGCCTGCCCCATGTCAGCCAATGGCAGCTCTGTCCCTGGGCAGTGCCTTCTTGTTCTCAGACCCACAGCTGCCAAAAGTTTGGTCCCTCTGTTGGAATCCATCCCTTCCTCCTCTGTGTCCTCAGCCCCACCACTGCCCACCAGGGCCAGTCTATTACAATGTATTGAATATTTGTATAGAAGGATATTTAAATATCCTTGCTGCATACAATATGCAATTTCATAATGTATTTATTAGGCTATTTCTTAAAAAATTCTCAGACAAGTGAAATTTCTGGCCAATGATATGTAAATAACACCTATGAATCTTATTGAGCTTATACTTCAGTTCAGTTCAGTTCAGTTGCTCAGTCATGTCCAACTCTTTGTGACCCCATGAACCACAGTACGCCAGGGCTCCCTGTCCATCACCAACTCCCAGAGTCCATCCAAACACACGTCCATTGTGTCGGTGATGCCATCCAACCATCTCATCCTCTGTTGTCCCCTTCTCCTCCTGCCCTCAATCTTTCCCAGCATCAGGGTCTTTTCAAATGAGTCAGCTCTTTGCATCAGGTGGCCAAAGTATTGGAGTTTCAGCTTCAACATCAGTCCCTCCAATGAACATCCAGGAATGATCTCCCTTAGGATGGACTGGTTGGATCTCCTCATAGTCCAAGGGACTCTCAAGAATCTTCACCAACACCACAGTTTAAAAGCATCAATTCTTCTGCGTTCAGCTTTCTTTATAGTCCAACATTCACATCCATACATGACCACAGGAAAAACCATAGCCTTGACTAGATGGACCTTTGTTGGCAAAGTAATGTCTCTGCTTTTTAATATGCTGTCTATGTTGGTCATAACTTTCCTTCTAAGGAGCAAGCGTCTTTTAATTTCATGGCTGAAATCACCATCTGCAGTGATTTTGGAGCCCCTCAAAATAAAGTCTGACACTGTTTCCACTGTTTGCCCATCTATTTCCCATGAAATGATGGGATAGGATGACATGATCTCAGTTTTCTGAATATTGAGTTTTAAGCCAACTTTTTCAGTCTCCACTTTCACTTTCATCAAGAGGCTCTTTAGTTCTCCACTTTCTGCCATAAGGGTGGTGTCATCTGCATATCTGAGGTTATTGATATTTCTCCCAGCAATCTTGATTCCAGCTGTGCTTCCTCTAGCCCAGCGTTTCTCATGATATACTCTGTACATAAGTTAAATAAGCAGGGTGACAATATACAGCCTTGATTTACTCCTTTTCCTATTTGGAACTAGTCTGCTGTTCCATGTCCAGTTCTAACTGTTGCTTCCTGACCTGTATAGAGGTTTCTCAAGAGGCAGGTCAGGAGAT
>NW_011495068.1:123985-124972 GCF_000754665.1 Bison bison bison | reverse complement strand
TCTACTCTAGATTTTTAATTTTTGCTTTTATGTATTTGTTACCAATTTTGTACCTTTAAGGACCCAATCTTCAGGACCCATTTTTCACTAGGGAGTGAGATTACTGGCTTGACTGCTGTCTCTCCCTTTGGATGCTCCTTTTTCTCCACCAGGTCGCCTGTGTCTCCTCCCTAACCCCTCTCTACTCTACCCAACTCTGTGAATTTCTGTGTATTCCAGATGGTGGAGAACACTTAGGGAACTGATTACTGGCTGGATCTGTCTCCCTCCTTTTCATTCCCCCCTTTTATCCTTCTGGCCACCTCTGTTGCCTTCCTCCTTCTTCACTTCTATGTATAACCCCGTGAACATCTCTGAGTGGTCCAGTTGTGGAGTGCACATAAGGAAGTGACTACTGGCTAGCCCGCTCTCTCCACTATTGATTCACCTCATCTCATTTGGGTCACCTCTAACTCCCTCCTCCCTCTTCTCTTCTCCATGTAACCCTGTGAACCTCTCTGAGTGACCCTCACTGTAGAGAAACTTATCATCTTTAATGTAGATGTTTTATCAATAGTGTTGTATAGAAGGAGAAGTTTTGAAACTACTGTAAAAATAAGACCGATAATCGGAAGCAGGAGACTTAAGTCCAAACCCTGACTCCAGGGAACTCCTGACTCCAAGGAACATTCATTGACAGGAGCTCATCAATGCCTCCATACCGACACTGAAACCAAGCACCACACAAGGGCCAATAAGTTCCAGGGCAAGACATACCAAGCAAATTCTCCAGCAACAAAGGAACACAGCCCTGAGCTTCAAGATACAGGCTGCCCAAAGTCACCCCAAAACTATAGACATCTCATAACTCATTACTGGACATTTCATTGCACTCCAGAGAGAAGAAATACAGCTCCACCCACCAGAACACCGACACAAGCTTCCCTAACCAGGAAACCTTGACAAGCCACCTGTACAAACCCACACACAGTGAGGAAACACCACAAT
>NW_011495068.1:123448-123885 GCF_000754665.1 Bison bison bison | reverse complement strand
TTATGATTCTTAACTCTTTTTGCAACTTGATGGCTGAGAAATGATAGAAAGGGATTTTCAAGAAAGTGTGAATTAAAGAAAATAATTCTTAAGAACTGAAGTGGCAAGAGGAGGGAGCAGTTACAGGAATCTGAAGAGGTTCAGCTACAGCTGTGCAGTAAAACCTATGATTTCTTCTTTTCTTTTTTTTTTTGTACTTCAAATTGCAAACTTACTTTTTTTTACTGTGTAATTTTTTTCTTTTTTTAAAAAATATAAATTTATTTAATTGGAGGTTAATTACTTTACAATGCTGTATTGGTTTTGCCATACATCAACATGAATCCACCACAGATATACACATATTCTCCATCCCGAACCCCCCTCTTTCCTCCCTCCCTGTACCTACGCTTACATTTCTCTCTAGGTACCTGTGTGTATTAGTTACTCATTAGTGT
>NW_011495068.1:107047-123348 GCF_000754665.1 Bison bison bison | reverse complement strand
CTATACACTAATAATGAGAAAACAGAAAGAGAAATTAAGGAAACAATTCCATTCACCATTGCAACGGAAAGAATAAAATACTTAGGAATATATCTACCTAAAGAAACTAAAGACCTATATATAGAAAACTATAAAACACTGGTGAAAGAAATCAAAGAGGACACTAATAGATGGAGAAATATACCATGTTCATTGATTGGAAGAATCAATATAGTGAAAATGAGTGTACTACCCAAAGCAATCTATAGATTCAATGCAATCCCTATCAAGCTACCAACAGTATTTTTCACAGAGCTAGAACAAATAATTTCACAATTTGTATGGAAATACAAAAAAAACTCGAATAGCCAAAGTAATCTTGAGAAAGAAGAATGGAACTGGAGGAATCAACCTGCCTGATTTCAGGCTATACTACAAAGCTACAGTCATCAAGACAGTATGGTACTGGCACAAAGACAGAAATATAGATCAATGGAACAAAATAGAAAGCCCAGAAATAAATCCACACACTTATGGACAACTTATCTTTGACAAAGGCGGCAAGAGTATACAATGGAGAAAAGACAATCTCTTTAACAAGTGGTGCTGAGAAAACTAGTCAATCACTTGTAAAAGAATGAAAGTAGAACACTTTCTAACACCATACACAAAAATAAACTCAAAATGGATTAAAGATCTAAACGTAAGACCAGAAACTATAAAACTCCTAGAGGAGAACATAGGCAAAGCACTCTCCAACATAAATCACAGCAGGATCCTCTATGACCCACCTTCCAGAGTAATGGAAATAAAAGCAAAAATAAACAAATGCAACCTAATTGGACTTAAGTTTTTGCACAATGAAGGAAACTAAAAGCAAAGTGAAAAGACAGCCTTCAGAATGGGAGGAAATAATAGCAAACAAAGCAACTGACCAAGAATTAATCTCAAAGATATACAAGCAACTCCTGCAGCTCAATTCCAGAAAAATAAATGACCCAATCAAAAAATAGGCCAAATAACTAAACAGACATTTCTCCAAAGAAGACATACAGATGGCTAACAAACACATGAAAAAAGGCTCAACATCACTCATTATCAGAGAAATGCAAATCAAAACCACAATGAGGTACCATCTTATGCCGGTCAGAATGGCTGCTATCCAAAAGTCTACAAAAAATACATGTTGGAGAGGGTGCGGAGAAAAGGGAACCTTCTTACACTACTGGTGAGAATGCAAACTAGTACAACCACTGTGGAGTACAATGTGGAGATTCCTTAAAAAACTGGAAATAGAACTCCCATATGACCCAGCAAACCCACTGCTGGGCATACACACCAAGGAAACCAGAATTGAAAGAGACATGTGTACCCCAATGTTCATTGCAGCACTGTTTACAATAGCCAGGACATGGAAGTGACCTAGATGTCCATTGGCAGACGAATGGAATGGATAAGAAAGCTATGGTACATATACAAAGTGAAATATTACTCGGCCATTAAAAAGAATACATTTGAATCAGTTCTAATGAGGTGGATGAAACTGGAGCCTATTATACAGAGTGAAGTAAGCCAGAAAGAAAAACACCAGTACAAGGAAACTAACGCATATATATGGAATTTAGAAAAATGGTTCAGGTTGAGGAACACATGTACACCTATGGCTGATTCATATCAACATATGGCAAAAAGCATTGCAATATTGTAAAGTAATTCACCTCCAATTAAAATAAATTAAAAAAATAGATTAAAAAAAGAAACAAAAGAAAGAAACTGCAGGACAATTTCACTGATGAATGTAGATGCAAAAATCCTCAACAATATTTTAGCTAACAGAATTTAGCAACACATCGAAAAGTTCCTGCACCATAATGAAGTTGGGTTTATTCCAGTGTTCCAAGGATTCTTCAATATACACAAGTCAATCAATGTGATACACCATATTACCAAATTAAAAGATAAAAACCATACAATCATCTTAATAGATGCATAAAAAGCCTTTGACAAAATTCAGCACCCGTTTATGATTAAAACTCTTCAAAAAATGAGCTTAGAAGGAACCTACCTCAATATAGAAAAAGGCCATATATGATACGTCTACACTAAACATTATTCTTAGTGGTGAAAAACTGAAAGCATTTCCCCTAAGATCAGGAACAAAACATGGGTGTCCACTTTCACCACTATTATTCAGCACAGTTCTGGAAGTCCTAGCTACAGCAATCAGAGAAGAAAAAGAAATAAAAGGAATATAGATCAGAAAAGAATAAGTGAAGTTCTCATTGTTTGCAGATGACATGATGCTGTACACCAAATACCCTAAAGATAGTATCAGGAAATTGCCAGAGCTAATCAGTGAATTTAGCAAAGTTGCAGGACACAAAATCAATACACAGACACCACTTGCATTTCTATATGCTAAGAATGAAAAATCAGAAAGAGAATTTAAGAAATCAATGCTATTCACCATTGCAACAAAAAGAATTAAAAATCTAGGAATAAATTCTAGGGAGACAAAAGAACTGTACACAGAAAAGTATATGACAATAATGATAGAAATCAAAGATGACATAAACAGAAGGAGTAATATTTCATGATCCCAGGTAGGAAGAATCAATATTCTGAAAATGACGATACTACCAAATACAATTTACAAATTCTAGGTGATCCTTATCAAATCACCAATGGCATTTTTCACAGAACTACATCAAAACAATTAAAAATTTATGTGGAAACACAAAAGACCCTGAATATCTAAGGCAGTCTTGAAAAAGAAGAATTGGGCTGGAGAAATCAACCTTCCTGACTTCAGATTATACTACAAAGTTACAGTCATCCAGACAGTAAGGTACTGGAACAAAAACAGAAATATAGACTAATGGAGCAAAATAGAAAGTCCAGAAATAAACCCATGCACCTATGGGTACCTTATTTTTTACAAAGGAGGCAAGACTATACAAGGAGGAAAAGGCAGCCTCTTCAATAAATGGTGCTTGGAAAAGTGGACATGTAAAATAATGAAATTAGAACATTTCCTAACACCATACACAAAGATAAACTCAAAATGGCCTAAATATAAGACCAGAAACTATAAAATTCTTAAAGGAAAACATAGGTAAAACACTCGAAGACATAAATCAAAGCAAGATCTTCTATGACCCACCTCCTAGAATAATGGAAATAAAAACAGAAGTAAACACATGGGGCCTGATTAAACTTAAAATCTTTCACTCAGGAAAGGAAACTATAAGCAAGAAGAAAAGATAACCCTCAGAATGGGAAAATAAGAAGAAGAAAAGAAAATAATAGCAAATGAAAAAACTCACAATGGATTAATTTATAAAATATACAACAGCTCATACAACTCAATACGAGAAAAACAAACAACCCAATCAAAAAGTGGAAAAAATACCTAACAGACATTTCTCCAAAGACGTACAGATGGTTAACAAACAAATGAAAAGATACTCAACATCATTCATTCTTAGAGAAATGCAAATCAAAACTACAATGAGATATCATCTTACACCTGTCAGAATGACCATCATCAAAAAGTCTACAAACAATAAATGCTGGAGAGGGTGTGTAGAAAAGGAAAGCTCTTGCACTGTTGGTGGGAGTGTAAATTGACACAGCTTCTATGGAAGATGGTACGGAGATTCCTTAAAAAGCAAGGCCTAAAACCACCATAAGACCCAGCTATCCCACTCCTAGGCATATACCTTGAGTAAACCAAAGTTGATGAAGACATATTCATTGCATTGTTCATTGCAGTACTATTTACAATAGCTAGAACATGGAAGTAACCTAGATGTCCATTGACAGATGAATGGATAAAGGAATCATGGTACATAGATGCAACTGAATATTACCCGGCCATAAAAAGGAACCCATTTGAGTCAGTTCTAATGAAATGGATGAGCCTAGAGCCTGTTACACAGAATGAAGAAAGTCAGAAAGAGAAAGATAAATATCATTTACTAACCCATATACATGGAATCTAGAAAGATGGTACTGAAGGATTTATTTGCAGAGCAGCAATGGAGAAACAGACAGAGAACAGATTTATGGACATAGGGAGAGGGTAGCAGAGGGTTAGATGTATGGAGAGAGTAACATGGAAACTTACATTACCATATATAAAATAGATAATCAAAGGGAATTTTCTGTATGACTCGGGAAACCCAAACAGAGGCTCTGTATCAACTTGTAGAGGTGGAATGGGGAGGGAGATGGGACCGAGTTTCAGGAGGGAGGGGACATATGTATACCTATGGCTGATTCATGTTGAGGTTTGACAGAACATAGCAAAAGTCTCTAAAGCAATTATCTTTCACTTAAAAAATAAATTAGTTAAAAAATCTAATTGTTAATATGATGAAAAACAATTTTGACTTTTCTAGTTATTAAGAAAACAAAAAAAATGTTAGAATTAACTTTTATGTCATTCAAGAATTAAAGTCAAATTCATATTTAAATAGCATAATAAATATAAAATTATAAAAAATATGTTTTTTTGGTAGTCTGTTAGGACATTGCCACTGATCTTATAGAAATCTATTTTATCTTGACAAAGTTGATGATTTGGAAAAATATAAAAACTGTTCAAAATATGCAGTTTACCAAATAGAATGAATAGCAAGTTTGTATAGTATATCTAGAAAAAAATTGAATCATTTATTAAAACACATTTGACAAAGAAGTCCCAGGCTCACCTTGCCACTGGCTTCATTAGGGAATTTTTCTAAATATTTATTCTTTTCCTACTCTTAATTCAATTTTATATGAGTCATTTAAAGAATAGACCAAAAAAGAAATCATACCCAACTTTTTTTGAGATGAGCATAAATTTGATTCCAACTTCCTATTAGACAGGGATGAATTGACAGGATTTGATTTGGAGAAAGAGAATTAATTTCAAACATTTGTTCTGTCGTGTCCTAGCCACAAATTCTTGACTATTACCTTTTGAAAAATATGTCTCCAAATATTTAACTGATGAATATTGATTTTATATATATATATATATTTCTATCTATGGATAGATAGATAGAGAACATAAATTCTTTACACAGTACTTTGAATATACTGTGTTCTTATATAATAACAATTTTAATAATGTATTTGCTCAGTATATTTATTTGATAATTATTATTAATTACAATTACAATCAAATACAATTACACCTAGATGCAAAGAAAGCTATACTTTTGAATTGTCCTTAAAAAGCACTTCCTTTTTCTCTATATGTTTAATAGCAGGTATAATATGTATGAATGCATCTTTTTTGATAAAAGTTATGACCATTTATTTGACATCCTATATTCTGTCTGTTAATATTATATACTTAATGATATTCTCTTATTTGAATTTTAAGAATCTGTGTTTCTAACTCAGGGTTATATTATTCCACCCTCTAAACAATAAAATACCCATTTTCAAACACAATTTATGAAATTCTGATTATTATGTTTTGGCTTGTCATCTTTCTCTAACACTCCTAGAAGCTCTGTCATGACTATTAATGATTTTTCTCTATGGAAAGGAAATGGTTAAGTAGTAGTTCTTTCTGGAATATATCAATATATGGTACATTACTTTTCAGATATTGTCATATGTGCTATGGTAACTGAGTATGAACTGGAAATGTGTTATGGCCAAGACAGCTCCACATGTGAAATTTAATGAGTATTTACACTTATATTGGTCTTTTTATTGGTGAATCTGGGCCAGAGTGTTTCCTGTTTACACCAGAAAGGAGCTACAGAACAATTTGCAAGTCTTAAACCTCTCTGCTTTTTTCTCCCCTGTCTTCCTGAAAGCTGTAGCAAAGTTTCCTACTGGCTAAAACCTCAAGAATTCTATGAGTGTGATGTAACGACCTTATCCTTGTGAGGTCTCACAGTGGCGTTGTTAGCAACATCATCTCCTAGACTGTCTTAGTCCATTTTAGCTCCTGTTACACAAAAGCGAAGATTGGGTAGATTACGAAAGACAAACTTGTATTTCTCAAAGATCTGAAGATCTTGGTACTGGCAAATTCACTGAAGTGGTTGGTAAGGGCACACTTTGTGATACATAGATGGAGTATTGTCCTCTCATAGTGGAAGTGAGCAAGGGCACTCTCCTTGACCTCTTTTTAAGTACACTAAACCCATTCATGGCAGAACCCTCATGACCTAATCATTTCCAACTCTTGTTTTAGTTTTGCAGCACCATGTGACTTATGGGATCTTAGTTCCCAGGCCAGGGATTGAACTTGCGAACTCAGCAGTGAATGTTCAGAAATCTAACCATTGGACCACCAAAGAATTCCCCCATCACTTTGGAGTTTAATCATATGCATTCAGGAGGAAACACATTCAACACATAGATCAGATCCATCAATCAAACTGGCTAAGGGACCTCCTGGCAAACAAAGCAGGGGATAAAGAGAAACATGATGAGGACTTGATTCTAGAATGACTGTTTGCTCAACCTCCATATAAAGTGGCAAAGACTTGGGTGGATTATGGCTTATAAGTTTATGAAAAGAATTTAGAAGAAATAGATCTCGATCTGGCAGAGATGGCTAAGTGGAAGAAATAAAAAGTAGATAGGAAATAAAGCAAAGATTTCATTCACTGGCAGAAGGATGGGATGGGGAGGGAGGTGAGAGGGAGGTTCAGGATGGGGAACACATGTACACCCATGGCAGGTTCATGTCAATGTATGGCAAAACCAGTATAATATTGCAAAGTAATCAGCCTGCAATTAAAATAAATAAATGTATATTAAAAAATTCTGGGATACTGGGGTGAATTTATGTCTTTGAAATGGGCTGGAGCAGGGTGGAATGAGGGGAGGGGTGGTGTCAGAGATGAGCACAATTAACCCAGGTTTCAAAATAGTTAAAAAAAAAAAAAAAAGAATGCCCATAAAAGGTAGACTTCTAAAGGAAGAGGCTAATATCAATTCTAGGGTTTCCCAGGTGGTGCAGTGTCTAAGAATTTGTCAGTGCAGGAGATGTAAGAGATGGGTTCAGTCCCTGAATTGGGAAGATCCCCTGGAGTACGAATTGGCAACCCATTTCTGTATTATTCTCTGGAAAATCCCATGGGCAGAAGAGTCTTGTGGGCTATGGTCCATGGGTTTTCAAAGAGTTGGACATGACTAAGTGACTCAGCACACATTCAGAGATACCTTTAGAGTGCACTTTATTTTCTTTCTGGCTGTATCCACTCATTTTTACATATTTTCTCCTACATTCAATTGAATCAGTTTGAGGTAAAACACTATGCCTTTAGAAGAGTTAATAAAAGTGATGGGAAGAGGGAGATAAGTGTACCCACAGCTTTTTAAAAGATGGCCTCGTATGTGCATGTTGCAAATCTAAAGCAACTCTTTCAGGCTTCTTTTTGTTCTCCTTTACATTTCAACAGTCCACTTGTTTTCTAGAACTGTTTCAAAGGTCAACTATTTAATTTCTGAAATGTGAGTTGTAGTACTCTTTTAATTCTGTGTCCCTATGTTGTGAAGAGCTGACTCATTAGAAAAGACCTTGATGCTGGGAAAGATTGAATGCAGGAGGAGAAGGGGGCAACAGAGGATAAGATGATTAGATGGCATCACTGACTGGATGGACATGAGTTTGAGCAAGCTCTGGGAGTTGGTGATGGACAGGGAACTCTGGTGTGCTGCAGGCCATGCGGTCACAAAGAGTAGGACACAATTGAGCGACTGAACTGAACTGACGTTCTAGAAGATGGGAACGACTATGGTTACATTGCTAGCAGTGGAAAATACTATATTTATAAAGTGTTCAGTTCTCTTTCCCTAGAGAAGCTCTGGAGAATTTACAATGCCAGATCTATCAGTCAACTCCAATGAGACGATGATCCCCTAAGGCTGAAAATTTGGCTACAAATTAGCAAGGTTGAAAAATGATTAGGGGATGGTTTGTTACTACGTATGGAAAAAGGGACTCCTGATTTCTTTAATTTTGAAAAGGCTTTGAGAATTTCTTTTGATGTAACATTATCACAACTGGAAAACTAGGGTGAAGGAAGGACTTATTATATCATCAGTATCACTGAAAAGGAATGCCTTGTTATTACTGTGACATAATTTTCCTCTATTAATACCCCAGCCATTAGATTAAGTTTTCTTCTGTAATAATCTACAGAAGCCTTATGAATCACACATTTTAATATTAAATTAGTTGAAATGTTACATTAAAAATAAATCATGGAATTATGAAGTTTTTTATACCAATGTAAATTATCAGCATTTTGTTTTGTTTTATACTTTCTTAGAGATTATTCATAGGGTAAACTACAAGCACATCACAGATGTACATCACAGACAGACATCCACATCCATACCCGCACTTGTGTATATTGTGTGTACAGTGTCACATTGTGTTCTTTAGCTTGTCTTTCACTGACTACTTTTAATCTTCTTTCTTTTTATGACATATCAGATTAAGCCAGAAATTGATTTTATCTGTTTGCTTTGTGAACATTGAATCAGAAAAAAAAAAAATTGTGTTAATAAATTGCTTAATGACAAGTGACCAAAATGTGATGTTTATAAATTTACCCAATAATGGATATTATATTGTACTACTTTATGCACAGTATTTGATTGGACTTTTAATAATTTTTGTTTTTATAGCCCATATTTTAAAATAATTCATTGGCTAATAAATATTTAAGATACTGTTTTATTTTTTGTTCTCATTCTTTGAGACAAATGATTTAGATAGTTGAGGATGCCTTTATATGATTATAATCAAGTCCTACTGCACAAAAATCAAATTTCAGCTTTAAATTTTCTCTGGTTTATTTCATCACACTTACTAATTGTATAATTTAATTTTCAGAGGATCATCATTTATCCTTTATTATATAGTTTTTTTCACAATAAGCAGTTTTATAATTTTATATTCCAAATATCATGCTACATTTCATTTTGTCTTTTAAGATAATTCATATAAACCATTTCCCTTCCAGACATTTAATGTCATAGTCAATGAAAGCAGCAGATTTAATTCAAATTTACATGTTCTATCCTGAACTGTTGATAAATTCTGAAATTAAAGATCCACATGGAATACACTTATAATGGATATAAGGGATAATATTAAGACAGGCCAAGGAAAAAGGCAGAAGTTGTATGTGCATATACATAGAAATATATCTATGTCTGTCAAAGATGCAAATTATTTTATCCTGTTTGCAACTATGAAACACTTATTGATTGATCATTGCTGTATTTAAGATATCTTAATGCATATTGAATATATAAAAAAGTGGGAAAGGAATCCCTAATTATAGTAAATAGAATGGTTGCATTTATTTTTATAGAAAGCAACATCTGTGTTTATTTTTATTATATTACATAATGCAAATAAAAAATTATAAAACATCTAAATATGGAAGAAAAGTTAAAGTTAGCATTGTGAGTTTATATATGATAAAGAACCTTTGCATTATTCAGTGAGGAAAGATCTAACGAGACATCCTAATGTCTGTTAAAACATTTACTTCTCATAATCTTCCTCAAAATGCATAAAATAAAAGAAAATAGATACTATGGTTTAATTAAAAAAAGCATCTATTTTGAAGGATGAAAGTCTGGGTTAAAAAAGTCTGTCCTATCCATTTCTTTGAGCTCCATACATAACATTTTGAGTCTCAGTTTATGATGCTTAAAAGGTCATCATTATATTTAGCCCAAAGGTTTGCCATGATTAGACAGCATTTATATTCAAGCTAAGCCTAGATTATTCTTCTTTTAAATGGACAAAACTCCATAACAGCAATGGAAATTTAATGAAATTTAATTTTCTACTAAGTTTGAGGAATATTTCTTAATTTGCACACTGATTTGAAATAAACCATATTAAGAGAAATTATTTTATTAAAAAAAATCTGAGTCTTGTCTTGAATTATATTTGATCAGATTCTGACACTCCCTCAGATCTGATACTGAAAAGATTTATAAGCCATAGTGCTCTGCTAGGATACCGTTTACTGAAGGAAGAGTTTTCTTGATTGTTTCAGCGATAATAAATTCAAAGTAAACAAACAAATCAATGAGCGATAGGTATGTAAAGGCTGATTCATGTCAATGCATGGCAAAAACCACCACAATATTTTAAAGTAATTAGCCTCCAATTAAAATAAATTAGTGATAATAAAAGATCAGAAAAGGAAGACACCAAGGGGAAAAAAGTCACTCTAGTGACTAGTTTTTAAGTTTATCCTAAAAAATCTTCATAATATTCCTTATGTCTGTGATTGCAATAGGGGTGACATAGGGAACACCATAACAATCCATTAAAGCCAAGTGAAAAGAATTTCTAACTGACCCTAGAAATTAGACCATGGATTGTGGGTGATTACCTTCCCGCCTCTTTGTTTCAGAGTGAACGACCCCAATTAAGTCAATGTGAACACTGAGACTAGATAAGCTGCCTGTTGATAAGTGATAGGTCTAGAGAGACGTCTTGACTTCTGTCAAGTTATTTAACAGCTATGTTTTAACAGCTACTTGTCTCTGATTCTCATTTTTTTTTTTTGGTAAGGATTTAATGCAATGTCTTCAGAATGTGCTCATGCTCAGTCACTTCAGTCGTATCCAACTCTTTGAGAATCCATGGACTGTAGCTCGCCAGGATCCTCTGTCCATGGGCTTCTCCAGGCAAGAATATTGGATTGCCATACCCTACTTCAGGGGATCTTCCATATCCAGAGATCAAACCCACATCGCTTAAGTCTCCTGCATTGGAAAGAAAGTTTTTTATCACTAGCGCCACTTGCGAAGCAAAAATTCTTCAGAGTAGTGTCGTATTTAAAATGTTATTTTTTTTTAGTCTAGCTATCACTCTTCTTGTAATAAAAAAAATTATATTCTATAGATGATCTGCATTGTGTCTGTCCTATAAGCCAAATATAGCATGCAGATGGATTTAGCATAGTCTACAAAGTTAGCCACACATAATGCTTTTAGATGGCATTTAGTATCACTGACTTTCTGCGACCCCATGGACCGTAACCTACCAGGCTCCTCTGTTCATGGGATTTTCCAGGCAAGAGTATTGGAGTGGGTTGCCATTGCCTCCTCAGGGGATCTTCCCATCTCAGGGATTGAACCTGGGTCTCCTGCATTGCAGGCAGACGCTTTACTGTCTGAGCCACCAGGGAAGATAATATCATGGCTAAAATTGGGATATTCATTCACAAAAAAATAACATATCCTGTTGAACTATTGGATTACATTTTAATTGCATCTTCATACTCTTGTGTGCTAATAAAACAGGCTAGATTTAAGTAAAAGTCACTCCAAATCTAGACAGAGATTCAAAACCTCCAGGCCTATATAGATCTAACCATTCACTGTTATTCTACTTAGAGGCTGCTTATCTATAATGTCCCCTGAAACCCACTCTGTTAGTATTATGTGTCCTTTTCTGTTACTATGTTACTATTTCTGGTTCCTCCTGGCAGGCAAACACTTCACTTACAAGGCCCATTTTTAAACACTTACACTTTGTCTAGGATATCCTCTTCCACATTTTTAACCTCTTGTTCTCTATTGTTTACACTTTTTCATGTTGGGAACTAGTTTGTTTGCATCACAGGAGGGCCTAGCAGGGAATGAGTTAAGAATTCTGGCTCTGAAAGACTTAAAATATATTTTTATATTATTTTAGAGGGAAATCCACCTGTTGTTTTTCTTTCTTATGCATTTCTTGGGAGGGAAGAAATTTTGTTTTCATTTTCATCTTTGCAAGCTCTGAACTCTGGATTTATGTATAGATAATTGGTGGAGTCATTACGTCAGTCTCCTTTTAGTTTTGTCTGTTCTGGTTAAGCATATGGCATACAATGAGTAATCAAGACTGTATTCTAAATTCAATCTTTTCTATCATTCATTTAGTGGAAAACTTCTCCAAAGCAAGAGCAAACATTTGGTGTTGTTGCCAGATTTTGATTTTTCTGTATTCTCAAGGGTATTTTAAAGGAAAATGGAAAAAGTTTTGTATTTAGAATGGGGAAAAAAAGAAGCCAGAAATTATCTGTTTACCTATCTGTCTGTACTACTCTTTCCTAAAATCTTTGAGGTCTGGTCTTTGAATCTCTAAAGCTTAGAACAGTTACTCACATACAATAGCCACTCAGTAAATATTTACTGAATGAAATTTACCTCTGAGAATTGCATCTGCTCTGAATTGACTTAATGCCTATCTCCATGATGCATGTGTTAGTCTATAAAAACAGTGAATATCTTAGATCTTCCAGATCAGTATCCCTGGGGTGATGCTTGATTTTGCTTTATAAACATAAATAAAAGTTAAAAGATGTACAAGAAAACAGAGAAGGGGAGGAATAATCAATGACTCCTTTCACATAGAGGAGCTGTATTTCCCTTGTCAAAGTGTTACATCAGTGAGTCAAAATCATCAAGTTCTTTTCCTAGAACATTGCATTGGTATAATTGTCAATATTTCTGTAAAGCAATGAATTCCATAAACTACTCATGAAATACTAACTTTTAACAATTCTTTGGGATCTGGAAATAAAATTACTTCTGAAAGAAATTGAACTAAAATAGCTCAATTGTTACTTTCCAAGACTAAAGATGTACATTTGAAATCTGTAAATGAATAAATGTGTCAAAGTTTTCCAGAAAAACTGAGAGTAAATTGGATATTTAGCCAGAAGATAAAACTGGTAAATTAAAAATCCAGAAATGTTGTAATATATACTCAATATATTCCATTTATAAAGTAATTTAGCCTGCTGCTTTGGAACACATGAAACATTAATTCCACACTTTTAAAGGAATGTTTGTGAAAACATTACAGCAAAACCTATTACTTTGGTAATGCTGTTATGAAAATTCCTTTCAAGTTACATGTAATTTTGGGGGAAATTTTCCTGGGTAAAAAAATGTAAAATTAAATTATGATTTTGATTTAAACCTTGTTATTGTACAGTTTATTTAATCAAAACAGTTTTTCTTCTTTTTAATGTCATTTAATATTAATATGTTTGAGAGAAAATAAGCCTATATCCCAGTGGTCAGAAGTGTTCTTTAAGTTATCCCTCACCAGTAATAAACGTTGGCCTTAAAAAAAAAAAAAAAAGGATACCATATTCAGAACATGAGCAATCCAAGTCTAAGCCCCAACTATTGATGCCAAAGAAGCTGAGGTTGACCAGTTCTATGAAGACCTACAATACCTTCTAGAACTAAGACCAATATATATGTCATTTTCATCATAGGAGATTGGACTGCAAATGTGGGATGTCAAGAGATACCTGGAGTAACAAGCAAGTTTGACCTTGGAGTACAAAATGAAATAGGGCAAAGGATATCAGAATTCTGCCATGAGAACACACTGGTCATAGCAAACACCCTCTCCAATAACACAAGAGACAATTTTACACATGGACATCACCAAATGGTCAATGTTAAAATCAGATTGGTTACATTCTTTGCAGCCAAAAATAGAAAAACTCTATACAGTCAGCATAAACAACACCGGGAGCTTACTCTAATTCAGATCATCAGGAATTTAGGGAAAAATCCAGGCTTAAACTAAAGAAAGTGGGGAAAACCACTATGCCATTCAGATATGACCTAAATCAAATTCTTTATGATTATACAGTGGAAGTGACAAATAGATTCAAGAGATTAGATCTGGCAAACAGAGTGCCTGAAGAACTATGGACAGAGGTTTATAACATTATGCAGGAGGCAGTGATCAAAATCATCCCAAAGGAAAAGAAATAGAAGGAAAAGTGGTTGTCTGAGGAGGTTTTACAAATAGCTGAGGGAAGAACAGAAGCAAAAAAGCAAGGGAGAAATGGAAAGGTATACCCAACTGAATGCTGCATTCCAGAGAATTACAACGTGAGATAAGAAGGTCTTCTTCAGTGAACAATACAAAGAAATAGAGGAAAATGCAAAGACTAGAGGTTATTCAAGAAAATTGGAGATAAAAAGGAATATTTCATACAAAGATGGGCACAATAAAGGACAGACATGGTA
Organism: Bison bison bison; assembly: GCF_000754665.1. Lineage (NCBI taxonomy): Eukaryota > Metazoa > Chordata > Mammalia > Artiodactyla > Bovidae > Bison > Bison bison. Next base: position 109,326 of record NW_011495068.1, on the reverse strand, counting down.
AGGACCTAATAGAAGCAGACAAGATCAAGAAGAAGTGGCAGGAATACACAGAACTGTACAAAAAAGTTTATTCTTATGGATAAACATGATGGTGTGGACATTCACCTAGAGCCAGACTTCCTGGAGTTGAACTCAATAGGGCCTTAGGAAGCATTGCTGCCAATAAAGTTAGTGAAGGTGATGGAATTCCAGCTGTGTTTTTTAGAATTCTAAAAGATAATGTTGTTTAAGTGCTGTGCTCAATATGCCAGCAAATTTGGAAAACCCAGCAGTGGACACAGGACTGGAAAATATCAATCTTCCTTCTCATTCCCTAGAAGGGCAGTATTAAAGAATGTTCAAACTGCCAGACAATTGAACTCATTTCCCATGCTAGTAAGGGTTATGCACAAAATCCTTTAAACTAGCCTTTAGCAGTACCTGAATAGAGAACTTCCAGATATACAAGCTGTATTTAAAATATGCAGAGGAACCAAGATCAAATTGGCAACATTCGCTGAATCATAAAGCAAGGGAACTCCAGAAAAACATCTAGTTCTGTTTCATTGACTATGGTAAAGCCTTTGACTGCAGATTACAACAAACTGGAAAACTCTTAAAGAAATGGGAATACTGGACCACCTTACCTGTCCCCTGAGAACCCTGTATGTGGGTCAAGAAGCAACAGTTAGAATCTTACTCAACTTGTGTGCAGAGTATATTGTGCACAATGCTGGGCTGGATGAAGTACAAGCTGGAATCAAGATTGCCGGAAGAAATATCGTCAATATTGCCATTCTACTGGCACAAAGCAAAGAGGAATTAAAGTGCCTGCTGATGAAGGTGAAAGAGGAAACTGAAAAAAAATTGGCTGAAAACTCAACATTCAAAAAACTGAGATCATGGAATCCAGTCCCACTTTATGACAAATAGAAGGGGGAAAGGTGGAAGCAGTGACAGATTTTACTTTCTTGGGCTCACACTGAAGAACTGATGCTTTTGAACTGTGGTGTTGGAGAAGACGCTTGAGAGTCCCTTGGACTGCAAGGAGATCCAACCAGTCTATCCTAAAGGAAATAAGTCCTGAAGATTCATTGGAAAGACTGATGCTGAAGCTGAAACTCCAATACCTTGGCCACCTGATGTGAAGAGCTGACTCACTTGAAAAGACCCTAATGCTGGGAAAGATTGAAAGTGGGAGGAGAAGGGAACGACAGAGGATGAGATGGTTGGATGGCATCACTGAGTCGATGGACATGAGTTTGAGTAAGCTCCAGGAGGCCTGGTGTGCTGCAGTCCATGGGTTCCAAAGAGTCGGACACCACTGAGTGACTGAACTGATTGACTGACTGAAAATCACTGTAGATGGTGATTACAGCCATGAAATTAGAAGATGCTTGCTTCTTAGAAGAAAACCAATTGCAAACCTAGTAAAAATGAAAGTGAAATTCACTCAGTTGTGTCTGACTCTTTGTGACCCCATGGACTATACAGTACCTGGAATTCTCCAGGCCAGAGTGCCCGAGTAGGTAGCCTTTCCCTTCTCCAGGAGATCTTTCCAACCCAGGGATTGAACCCAGGTCTCCCACATTGCAGGTGGATTCTTTACCAGCTGAGCTATCACAGCGTACTAAAAAGCAGAGGCATCACTTTGCTGACAAAAGTCCGTCTAGTCAAAGCTATGGTTTTTCCAGTAGTCATGTATGGATGTGAGAGCTGGGCCATAGAGCAGGCTGAGCACCAAAAAATTGATGCTTTCAAATTGTGGTCCAGGAGAAAACTCTTGAGAGTCTCTTGGACAATAAGGAAATCAAACCAGTCCATCCTAAAGGAAATCATCCCTGAATATTCATTGGAAGGACTTATGCTGAAGCTCTAATACTTTGGCCACGTGATACAAACAGCCAACTCAGTGGAAAAATCCTGATGCTGGGAAATATTGATGGCATGAGAAGAAGGGGGCAACAGGGGGTGAGATGGTTGGATACTTGGGCAGACTCTGGGAGATAGTGGGGGACAGGGAGGTGTGGCATGCTGCCATAATGGGGTTGCAAAGAGTTGGACACAACTTAGCAACTGAACCACAAAAACAACAATAGAGAGCTGTAAAGTCTTCAGATATTCTAAATTTTTAATTTTACTATGAAAAACTGATCAAATCTCTGATTTTCCTTCCATATTCATAAAGACATATAGTTCTCTAAAAGCAACACACATAGCTGGTTTATAAAATAAGCTAAATTTTAAGTTTTTTTGTTAGTTTTCAGAATCTAAAATATTTATTCTCTTTTTTTTTTTTT
>NW_011495068.1:97429-106947 GCF_000754665.1 Bison bison bison | reverse complement strand
GGTGGGGGAGGGTGGGCATACACTATTTTTCACGTCCCATTATTCTCTTACCCTCCTTTTCATGTGTTTCCCCTTGTGCAGAGATTATTACTCTGCAATTAATTTTGCATAGTTTGGAAGTCATCTGTTTATCTCACATAGACGGATGTGCAATCCCTCTTTACTAACAGAGAAATATTAACTAATATAGTAAGAAAATTAAAACAAATAAATTTATATTAAAAAATGAAAACAAACAAAAAAAGACAACTTAAATTTTTTCTTAATAGGTCAATGAGAAATGACTTATGTGTTGTGGTTGGTTTACGTTGTTGTATGGTAACACAATATGACACCAACACAACATTATAAAAACTTTAAAAAATTAGAGTAAATGCAATTGCCAAGAAATAAATAAATAAAAATAGGCTGCGACCGGCGCATTTAGCGCAGGCTGCTACCCCACGTCCAAGGTCAGGTGCAGAAGCCGGAGGACCCCATGCCCGAGAGGAGGCGGCCAAGAGGAGTTACCCCACGTCCAAAGTCAGGGGCAGTAGCCAAGAGTGCCAGGCTGCGACGGCACAGGGACGGCCAAGAGGAGCTACCCCGTGTCAGAGGTCAAGGGCGGCGGCCTAGACGAGCTACCCTGTGTCCGAGGCCAGAGGCGGCAGCCCGGAGGATCTACCCCACCTTCAAGGAGCGGTGGCTGCGCGGGCGCAGGAGGGCCTAGAGGAGCTATTCCACGTTCAAGGTCAGAAGGGGCAGCAGTGAGAAGACACCCCTCGTCCAAGGTAAGGAGCAGCGGCTGCGCTTTGCTGGTGCAGCCGTGAAGAGATACCCCACGTCCAAGGTAAGAGAAATGCAAATAAGACAGTAGGTGTTGCGAGAGGGTATCAGAGGGCAGACACACTGAAACCATACTCACAGAAAACTAGTCAATCTAATCACACTAGGACCACAGCCTGGTCTAACTCAATGAAACTAAGCCATGCCTGTGGGGCCACCCAAGATGGGAGGGGCATAGTGGAGAGATCTGACAGAACGTGGTCCACTGGAGAAGGGAATGGCAAACCATTTCAGTATTCTTGCCTTGAGAACCCCATGAACAGTATGAAAAGGCAAAATGATAGGATACTGAAAGAGGAACTCCCCAGGTCAGGAGGGGCCCAATATGCTGACTAGAGATCAGTGGAGAAATAACTCCAGAAAGAATGAAGGGATGGAGCCAAAGCAAAAACAATACCCAGCTGTGGATGTGACTAGTGATAGAAGCAAGGTTTGATGCTGTAAAGAGCAATATTGCATAGGAACCTGGAATGTCAGGTACATGAATCAAGGCAAATTGGAAGTGGTCAAACAAGAGATGGCAAGAGTGACTGTCGACATTCTAGGAATCAGCGAACTTAGGTGGACTGGAATGGGTGAATTTAACTCAGATGACCACTATATCTACTATTGTGGGCAGGAATCCCTCAGAAGAAATGGAGTAGCCATGATGGTCAACAAAAGTCCTTAATGCAGTACTTGGATGCAATCTCAAAAATGACAGAATGATCTCTGTTTGTTTCCAAGACAAACCATTCAATATCACAGTAATCCAAGTCTATACCCCAACCAGTAACACTGAAGAAGCTGAAGTTGAATGGTTCTGTGAAGACCTACAAGACCTTTGAGAACTAACACCCAAAAAAGATGTCCTTTTCCTTATAGGGGACTGGAATGCAAAAGTAGGAAGTCAAGAAACACCTGGAGTAACAGGCACATTTGGCCTTGGAATATGGAATGAAGCAGGGCAAAGACTAATAGAGTTTTGCCAAGAAAATGCACTGGTCATAGCAAGCACCCTCTTCCAACAACACAAGAGAAGACTCTCCACAAGGACATCACCATATGGTCAACACCAAAATCAGATTGATTATATTCTTTGCAGCCAAAGATGGAGAAGCTCTATACAGTTAAGAAAAACAAGACCAGGAGCTGACTGTGGCTCAAATCATGAACCCTTTATTGCCAAATTAAGACTGAAATTGAAGAAAGTAGGAAAAACCACTAGACCATTCAGATATGATCTAAATCAAACCCCATATGATTATACGGTGGAAGTGAGAAATAGATTTAAGGGCCTAGATCTGATAGATAGATTGCCTGATGAACTATGGACTGAGATTCGTGACATTGTACAGGAGACAAGGATCAAGACCATCCCCATGGAAAAGAAATTCAAAAAAGCAAAATGGCTGTCTGGGGAGGCCTTACAAATAGCTGTGAAAAGAAGAGAAGTGAAAAGCAAAGGAGAAAAGGAAAAATATAAGCATCTGAATGCAGAGGTCCAAAGAATAGCAAGAAGAGATAAGAAAGCCTTCCTCAGCGATCAATGCAAAGAAATAGAGGAAAACAACAGAATGGGAAAGACTAGAGATCTCTTCAAGCATATTAGAGATAGCAAGGGAACATTTCATGCAAATGTTCGATAAAGGACAGAAATGGTATGGACCTAACAGAAGCAGAAGATATTAAGAAGAGGTGGCAAGAATACACAGAAGAACTGTACAAAAAAGATTTTTATGACCCATATAATCACGACGGTGTGATCACTGACCTAGAGCCAGACATCCTGGAATGTGAAGTCAAGTGGGCCTTAGAAAGCATCACAAAGAACAAAGCTAGTGGAGGTGATGGAATTCCAGTTGAGCTATTTCAAATCCTGAAAGATGATACTGTGAAACTGCTGCACCCAATATGCCAGCAAATTTGAAAAACTCAGCAGTGGCCACAGGACTGGAAAAGGCCAGTTTTCATTCCAATCCCAAAGAAAGGCAATGCCAAAGAATGCTCAAACTACCACACAATTGCACTCATCTCACATGCTAGTAAAGTAATGCTCAAAATTCTCCAAGCCAGGCTTCAGCAATACATGAACTATGAATTTCCAGATGTTTAACTAGATTTAGAAAAGGCAGAGGAACCAGAGATCAGATTGCCAACATCCGCTGGACATGGAAAAAGCAAGGGAGTTCCAGAAAAACATCTATTTCTGCTTTATTGACTATGCCAAAGCCTTTGACTGTGTGGATCACAATAAACTGTGGAAAACTCTGAAAGAGATGGGAATACCAGACTACCTGACCTTCCTCTTGAGAAATTTGTATGCAGATCAGGAAGCAACATTTAGAACTGGACACGGAACAACTGACTGGTTCCAAATAGGAAAAGAAGTACATCAAGTCTGTATATTGTCACCCTGTTTATTTAACTTATATGCAGAGTACATCATGAGAAATGCTGGGCTGGAAGAAGCACAAGCTGGAATCAAGATTTCTGGGAGAAATATCAATAACTTCAGATATGCAGATGACACCACCCTTATGGCAGAAAGTGAAGAGGAACTGAAGAACCTCTTGATGAAGGTGAAAGAGGAGAGTGAAAAAGTTGGCTTAAAGCTCAACATTCAGAAAACGAAGATCATGGCATCTGGTCCCATCAGTTCATGGGAAATAGATGGGGAAACAGTGGAAACAGTGTCAGACTTTATTTTTTAGGCTCCAAAAATCACTGCAGATGGTGATTGCAGCCATGAAATTAAAAGATGCTTACTCCTTGGAAGAAAAGTTATGTCCAACCTAGATAGCATATTCAAAAGCAGAGACATTACTTTGCCAACAAAGGTCCGGCTAGTCAAGGTTATGGTTTTTCCTGTGGTCATGTATGGATGTGAGAGTTGGACTGTGAAGAATGCTGAGCACCGAAGAATTGATGCTTTTGAACTGTGGTGCTGGCAAAGACTCTTGAGAGTCCCTTGACTGCAAGGAGATCCAACCCGTCCACTCTGGAGATCAGCCCTGGCATTTCTTTGGAAGGAATGATGCTAATGCTGAAACTCCAGTACTTTGGCCACCTGATGCGAAGAGTTGACTCATTGGAAAAGACTCTGATGCTGGGAGGGATTGGGGGCAGGAGGAGAAGGGGACAACAGAGGATGAGATGGCTGGATGGCATCACTGACTTGATGGACATGAGTCTGAGTGAACCCCAAGAGTTGGTGACGGACAGGGAGTCCTGGCATGCTGCGATTCATGGGGTCGCAAAGAGTCGGACAGGACTGAGTGACTGAACTGAGCTGAACTGGAAGAGATCTATATCTTATAATATATGCAGATACAGGTCTTAAGTAGCAGAAAAGATAGAGGTATTTTCTCTGTTTTGCATTTTGCTTTGTTGCATCATTGGCTATTTCTTCTGCTATATGTCTTTTATAAGTATGTTTTCCATATCTGCTTTCTAAAAATTATTTTTTCTCAATTTCATTTTTATGTCATAAATATTCCAAGGACTCTTTATTCTTAATCTATTAAGCATGATCCCTGTTTTAAAATACAGTTGTACTTTATTTATATGTTTAACCCAAATCTGTGTATATTTACTATGCTCCGGACTTGAGACACTTTTCCAGTAATAACTGAAGTGATCCCTATGACAACTTATAAGTAGTTACTGCTTTTAGCTAAGTCACTTCAGTTGTGTCTGACTCTGTGTGATCCTATTGACTTTAGCTTGCCACACTCCTCTGTCCATGTTATTCTCCAGGCAAGAATACTGGAGTGGGTTTCCACTTCCTACTCCACGGGATCTTCCCAACCCTGTGATTGAACCCACTTCCTTTATGTTTCTTACATTGGGAGGAGGGTCCATATAGTCAAGGCTTTAATCTTTCCAATGGTCACATATGTCTGTGAGAGCTGCACTGTGAAGAAGGCAGAGCACTGAAGAACTGATGCTTTCCAACTAGTGGTGCTGGAGAAGACTCCAGAGAGTCCCTTGGACAGCAAGGAGATCAAACCAGTCAATCTTAAAAAAAATCAACCCTGAGTAACTTATTGGAAGGATCAATGCTGAGGCTGAAGCTCCAATGTTTTGGTCACCTGATGCAAACAGCTGACTCATTGGAAAAGACCCTGATGCTGAAAAAAATTGAAAGCAGAAAGAGAAGAGGGTGTTAGAGGATGAGGTGGCTGGGTGGCATCACTGATGCAATGGACATGCACTTGGGCAAACTCTGGGAGATGGCGAGGGACAGGGAGGCCTGGTGTGTTGCAGTCTTTGGAGTCTCAAAGAATTGGACACAGCTGGGTGACTGAACAACAGCTGATGTGCGTGTGTGCTGGTTGTTTCAATCATGGCCAACTCTTTGCGACCCGATGGACATATAGCCCGCCAGACTCCTCTGTTCGTGGGATTCTCCAGGCAAGAATACAGACGTGGGTTGCCTTGCCTTTCTCCATGGGATCATTCCAACCCAAGAGTTGAACCAAAGTCTCAAGTTTCCTGCATTTGCAGACAAGATTTTTACCACTTTCGCCACCTGACCACATGTTTATTAATGTGATAATATTAAAAAACATTTTATATAAAATGTGATAAAAAGAAATCCTTGGGAGCAGTTAACCTCAAGAATTATGTATGTCCAATGGTTTGCTGCAAAAACATTATCCTAAGTAAGCATCTAACAGTACCCACATAAGTAAGAGTAGACCTAATTATTAGATTGATTGAAACTTTCATGATGTCCTCTTGTAATTTCTCTGTCCTGTCAAAGCATGCGTCTTTTGATTTTTAATTGTGCAACTCATTTATGCTTGTTATTCTTTCCTATTTTAAAAGAGTTATGTAGCACATGAAGTGTGTTGAAGATGCTTAAATAAAACTTCTAATAATGATGTTATGTACTATTTTTCTGGCTTGCTGCTGTGAAATGCAATTTTTTATGACATTTTAGTTTGAGTTAGTACACAGAAATTGCTGTTTGCATCCCCCTGGAAACAATGACATCTGATACTATTACATTGTGCAATATCCCAAGACCTGACTTATTTTCTCTATTTATTTACACCCAAATTCACATATCCATGAAGTAAAACAGTTATTTTGTATGCCTCTTTCAAGCCAAATATATTGCCTATTAATTCTAATTTCAGCAGTGTATAAGTAGCTATTGTGAAAATGTATCTAAGTAAAAAGAATTCTTCATCAAAATAATGAGAGTTTCAATTGTTTCTTGAACCCAAAGTATTGAGGATTTATCAAAATCTCCAGACTAATTAAACAAGATACCTACCGTAGGGATTCTTATTTTCTGTCTCATGCACACATACACACAGTTTTATGTTAAAGAAAGCTGACTTGCTTTAGCAGGAGATTCAATTTGCAAGGCAGAAGATAGCAGAGACTGCAAAGCAATAGTGGTTTCACAAAAGATACATGATTAAAATGGGAAACAGCTCTGTTAAAAAGAAAACTCACACTAAATGTCATTACTTATTTACTAGAAGTAAAAAATCCACTATATTATGCTAGTTTTTTGGGGGGGTTCTTCTTATGTTTATGCTAACTGAAATAAGTAAGAAAAATTGATATAATTGACCAATAATCATCACTACCTTTCAACAGTAAATGGAGATTCTCTATTTAAAAAATCTGATTGTTTTTATAACAGTTTTCAGGAGAAATCAATATTGATCTTACATGAACAGTAAAAAAAAAAAAAGAAAAATAGAAAATAAAAGCATAGAATAAATGAGTAGCTAAAGCTTAAATGCTATTCTCGTAAAAATTCATGAAAGTTTGAATCTTTCATTGTTTTATTGATTTTTGACAAATATAGTATTTATTTTTTAATGTCTACATCTTAATTTGCTAGAAAAAAAAAAAAAAAAAAAAAACAAACCTAATGTGGTGGAAAGCTCAGGAGACTCAGTTTCAGAAGACCTCCAGATAAGGTAGGAAGGTCTCACCTCTATGGCTGGAAGGACCACGTAGCTAACAAAATCTTAATTTCTTTACAGTTTCTCATTTCTTGTCTCCTCGAACCCCTTGTGAACAGGCGAGCAGCTGTGAATGTAATTGAGGGATTCTGGCAGGGGTTACTCCCTGGAGTGTCCTGAAGGCTCCACTGTCCTCTGTACCCCAGTAGCTGCTGCCCAAGAAGGTAAGGGTTCTTCTGTCCTTAATTTTCATTGTTCCAAGGACTCAGGGCAAAGAAAACTACGTGGACACAGGTCAGGCATTTAGCAGCTTTCCCGGCAGGTTATGAAAAGGATTCCTTCGAACATTCTTCCCACTTATTTTTCCTCCCGTCCTCTAGTCTCACCCCCCACCTATGCCACTGTCTGAAAAGTATTGGGAGAGTCATCAGCTTTCTAGTTCCAGAAGGTATGCTCTTTTTGTGAGCCCTGTCTGGGTCCACAGTGTTTTCTCTGCACCTTTGTGTCTGGACAACCAGAAAATGGCTGGCCCTTAGGAAATATTGTATAGTGTCCAATCCCTCTGGAGATTCAGGCCTTCATCTCCTGTGTTTCCTACAACATGCTTGACAAAAGCATCAGTCAGGGGACCTGCTAGGGTGGGTGACAGGCACACAATGCCTACTAGAAATCCATCTGTTGGTGCATCCCTTCAAGGGCAATTGGGCCTCCAGTTATGATGTTTGCCAAGTTGAAAGTTATCCTTGTAGACCATTTGGGCCCATATACTTACCATTCTTCTCCTAAAGCTGGGAACATACCCCCTGGATCAAATCTCCATTCCACTTTATTGAACATATGATCTATTTCCTCTTGACATTTTCTGTAAGTTTAGCTGTCCCTGGCCCTTAAACCACTTTATGCCTCAACTCCTACAACCACAACCCTGCCCCCTCTGCAGGCAACATTGCTCCACCCAGCCCATTATTAAAATACTCTTAATGCCCCTACCTGAAAACCCATTCCTTTATCATGACTTCTGTTGTTACCTAGAGTGGGCCTATGACAATGAAATGTTTGTCATTGGAGATGCCCTAAATTGCTCTTATGGAGGACTGGGGGAGGAAATCTGTGATATGCCTTTCCTCAGGGTGAAAGAGAATTAGGCTTTTTGCTATTTTTCCAGGTTCCCAGTCTCAGGACACAGGCTTGGATTGCTTCCCATTATGCTATCGATTCCCATCTGCGGCAGATAAACCAGCAATGAATTAGGCCCATCCAACAACTCTGCTGGAATCCCTGGGAATACCCAAATCCCCGTCTGGGGGTGCCTGGATCTCTGATTACAACCCCTTAATCCAACCCAGCACCATGCTGGAGACCTTCAGGACACCCAACTCCAGTCTGGGGGTCCCAGGAGGTATACCAGCCTCAACCTTCCTGGGGATCTGGTCCTCGGGAGGTTAACACGCCTCAACTTGCTTGGGGATCTGCCAATCCGGGGATCCCAGGAGGCCAACATACCTTGACCTGCCCAGGAATTCAATCTCCAGGAGGCTGACCTGCCTCAACCTGCCTGAGAATCTGCTCCCTGACCTGGGGATACCCAGCTCTCAAGTTGCAACAGTACTAGATAGGATAAGCTTCAAAAAGAATCACCCTAAATTCATCCATGGAAATAGAAGGAAGCTCATTGTAGTGCTGTGGTGCTGTGTGCAGGCTTCAACAATAATGCAGGCGCCAACAAGAACCCCATTGCCTTTCTGGAAAGACTAGAAGGGGACCATCCAAAAGTTTACCAATTTGGACTTAGACCCTTATGTGGGACAGGCGATTTTAAAAGACAAATTCCTGTCCCAATGTGCATCAGAAATCAGGATAAAGTTGCAACAGCTACAGCAACAGGATCCTGCTCCTCTTTACACGAAATGATCCAGACAGCCACCAATACCTTTTATAACAGAGAACAGGAGAGGGAGGCCAAGGCCCAGGAAAGGGAGAGAAGGAAAGAGACAAGATATGCCCAGATACTGGCCACCCTCCAGAGAAGCCCTATGGCAAACCCCAAGTCCTTGAAGGACAAGGCACCAGACAAATGCCTCATCTGTAGACAGTTGGGGCATTGGGCCAGAGTGTCCAAACCATAACAAGCCTCAAAAAACAGCCTGCTACAAATGCCATCAATTGAGTGGCATTCTGCCCTTGGGACCCAAGGGCCTCTAGATCAAGTGGCAAGCCTTCCCTCTTGATGGTTCAGTAGGACTGAAGTGCCCCATTCCAGCCAATCCACCTATCACAGGGCTGGATAACCATCATAGGGCTGGAGCCAAGGGGGCAGCTGGATAAGGCAAGTAGGTCTGAAAATTTTTTGGTTGACACAGGGGCTACCTACTCTATTCTGACCTCATACTCTGGAGACTTTTCTCCACAGACCTATAACATTTGGTACAGGTGCTACAGGGAAAACAATTACAGATCAATTCACCCAAGCACCTCTTTGTTGCAGGGATGGACAGATATTTTTCCACCAGTTTCTGGTGCTCCCTGAGTATACTACATCCTGATTGAGAAGACACAAACTCACTAAGGGCTTCCCTGGTGGCTCAGATGGTAAAGAATCTGTGCAATGCAGAGATCTATGTTAATTTCCTGGGTTGGGAAGATCCCCTGGAGAAGGAAATGGCAACCCACTCCAGTATTCTTGCCTGGAGAATTCCATGAATAGAGGAGCCTGATGGGCTACAGTCCCTGGGGTAACAAAGAGTTGAACATGACTGCATGACTGAGCAATTAACACATGCC
>NW_011495068.1:55929-97329 GCF_000754665.1 Bison bison bison | reverse complement strand
TTAACACATGCACACACACACACACACACACACACACACACACACACACACTCATTAAGCTGGGGACCATCCTTGTGATGAGAAGCCTCTCATCTCCTAGAGCTTTACAGCTCCTGTTTACTACTGAGGAGCTCATTACAGCCTCTCCAAAAGCAAAATCTATGGGAAGATCCCGGAGAAGGCAATGGCACCCCCACTCCAGTACTTTTGCCTGGAAAATCCCATGGACGGAGGAGCCTGGTAGGCTGCAGTCCATGGGGTCGCTAAGAGTCAGACACAACTGAACGACTTCGCTTTCACTTTTCACTTTCATGCATTGGAGAAGGAAATGGCAACCCACTCCAGTGTTCTTGCCTGGAGAATCCCAGGGACGGGGGAGCCTGGTGGGCTGCCGTCTATGGCGTCACACAGAATCGGACACGACTGAAGTGACTTAACATAGCATAGCATATGGGAAGATCCAGGAGAAAAACAACAAATGACCTGGACAATATTACCTCAGGGGTTTAGAGATAGCCCCCATCTCTTTGAACAGGCTCTTAGTTGGGATGGGTCTCTTAGGTCTGGACTTAGGACCTAATGGGAAAATATTACAATATGTAGATGACCTATTAATATGCTCTGCAGATGAGGAAAATGCCTAACAACATGCAATTCAGATTCTAAACATTTTGGCAGAGTGGGGATAAAAAAGTCGCCCTTGCTAAGGCATAGATGGTCCAGTCAAAGTCAGATTACCTGGGAGTTCAGATTACTCATGCGTCCAGGAAGCTATCCTCTTACTGAGTATAAGGACTCCTCCAGTTGCCTTTCCCAACTATGGCCTAATTGCCCAGATCTTATATGAAAGGTTAAAAGGATGTTATGATTCAATCCCATTGACATGGGGACCTCCTAAAAAGGAGGCAGAGGTTACACTAAGACAAGCCTTAACCCAAGCACCTGCCTTGAGGTTGCCAGACCCAGAAAAAGCATTTCAACTATGTGAAGTGAAAGTCATTCAGTCGTGTCCGACTCTTTGAGACTGCAAGGACTATACAGTCCATGGAATTCTCCAGACCAGAATACTGGTGTGGATAGCCAATCCCTTCTCCTGGGGATTTTCCTGACCCAGGAATTGAACCGGGGTCTCCTGCATTGTTGGCGGATTCTTTACCAACTGAGCTATCAGGAAAGCCCATTCCAACTACATGTCCACAAAAAAGGAAGGAATAACCTTGGGAGTGTTAACTGAAAGGTTGGGACCTGAGCCCCAGCCCATAGCTTACTATCCAAGAGGCTCAACCCAACCACCCGTGGCTGGCCTCCCTGCCTTTGAAATCTTGCAGATATTGCAGTCCTCATAGAAGATGCTTTAAAACTCTCTCTTGAAGCCAAACTATTTTTACAAGCCACCAAGTGAAACGACTCCTGAATGGAGAGGCCATTTAGGGATGTCTGGTCAAAATCCTTAATTATCAGGTAATGCTGATGAAAAATCCAGGACTGACTGTACACCCTTTTGAGCCTCTTAACCCAGCCACCCTCCTGCCTACCCCAGAGAGCTTGCTCCCCTTTCACTCTTGCCTAGACAGTTTGGACCATTGAACAGAACTCCAAGAGGGCTTGTCAGAAGATCCTCAACCAATTCTGAGGAATTCTGGTGCACTGATGGAAGCAGCTTTGTCTTAGATGGAAAAGGGAGAGAAGGATATGCAGTACTCTCCAATTTCAAAACCATAAAGGCTAAACCTTTACCACCAGGTATATCGGCCCAGCTGGCTGAGTTCATAGCTCTGACTTGAGATTTAGAGCTGGAAAAAGGAAGAAAGTAGACATTTACACCGACCCCAAGCATTCCTTTCTGGTGTTACAAGCATATAATGCTATTTGGAAAGAAAGAGGTCAGTTGGCCACCCAAAGCTCCCCAATCAAGTATGGTGATCAAATCCTTAGGCTCCTAGGCAGTCCCACCTGCCCGTGGAGGTTTCAGTCTCCCACTGTAAAGGATACCCAAAAGGGAGCATGGAAGTGGCACGAGGGAACCACGGGCTGATCAGGCAGCTAAGAGAGCAGCATTACAGAGAAATGACTTAATAGGGGTTGCCAGTCTAGTTTCAAAGGCTAATTTGCCAGAAACTCCTTCATATGCTGAAAGTGAGACTCTTAAAACTAAGAGTGAGGGCTTTCAGGAATATCATATGGCATGGTACCAAAACCTCTTTCAGCTTGGGACCCTCCAACAGAAGCTGGTTAACTCCCTACATGCCACTACTCATCTAGGGAACAAGGCCCCCTAAAGATCAGTAGAAAGATCCTTCAGAGGAGCAGGCCTCCAAATAACTATGAGGCAAGGAGTCTCTTGGTGTCTCACTTGCCAACTGAATAATTCCCAAGGAACTCAAAGATCCCAGCTGGCCCATGCTGTATGGGACCTCCCCAGGAGAGGACAGACAGATGGGCTTTACCCTGATGCTAGTTTCTCAAATATATAAATACCTATTAATCATGATAGATACTTTCACAGGTTAGATTGAAGGCTTTCCTACTCAGAATAAGAAGACTGAGGAGGTGGTGAGAAAACTGATTTATGAAATCATTCTGAGATTTGGCCTGCCCAGGTCACTACAGAGTGACAATGGGATATCATTTACTTCTAAAATCACCCAAGGGGTCTCTAAAGCATTGGGCATTACTTATTATCTCCATTGTGCCTGGAGGCCTCAGTTTTCAGGAAAGGTAGAGATTCAACCAATTCTTACAATCAGTGATAAAAAAGATAACCCAGGAGACCTCGCTCAGCAGGAAGAAGGCTTTACCAGTGGCTCTCCTCCACACCCATATTGTACCTAAGGAACGGGTCACTTTTAACCCATATGAGATGCTATATGGGAGACATTTTGTTTAAGTCAATGACCTCTTCCTAGATCCAGAGGCCCAGACCCTGTGGTCTTACACCATGGCTGTTGGGCAATTCCAACAAGCTATATGCTTATGGGGTGTCAAGCATGACCCAAAAGATTCTGAATGGCCATCACTATATGCCCCAATGACTCAAGTCCTTATTAAGATCTGGAAAGATGGGTCCCCAAAGGCTCAACTCTGGCCCACATGGACGAGCCCTACCCTATAATACTTTCTACCCCGACAACAGTCAAGTTACCAGGGCATGATTCCTAGATTCACTACTCATGAGTCAAGCCATGGAAGAAACCAGAAGAGGACACTCAGTACACCTGTGAGCCTCTGGGAGATCTCCAATATCTATTCATGACTAAAAATAAGTGCCACTCTAATGATCACCTCAAAAATTAAATTTCTGAGGTTAAGCTTTCTCAGGATAACTCTTGCATTCCGTCTGTGCTACACTGCTGTTTCTCTCTTGGTTTGTCTTAGCTAAGGAAATTCACTCGCCCTCAGATGGACACCACTATAAGGACTCTGAGGCTTGAGACTAGCAAGAGAGGGAGGCCCAATGGCCCTCGCCATCTCAGCTCAGCAGGAAGTAGCCAGAGAGACCTTGACACCCCTATTCCCAAAGAATTGGGACCTCCGCTCTCTTGATGGGGGAATGTTAGGTAGGTAGAATAAGAAAAGGTGTCAAAATGGCACCCACTAAAAGACAAAGAAAGGAAAACAGACTGAGAAAAGGGAACAGAGGAAAAATTGCTGGACTGGAGTAGGAAGCTCAGGTGACAAACATGCACCCTTCCAGCCTGATGATAGTTGCTAGCCCTAACTTGCATAGGGCAGGCTTGGGAGGAGGAGACAAAAAGTATAAAAAGAGGGAGCAAGGAGGAGTTGAGGCTTCTCCTTTGGGGTTGGCCCACCCTCATGCCTCGGAGGCACGCTATCCTTTGTTAACCGAATAAAATGTTGAATTGTAACTGAGCTGTAACCCTTGTCCACCTTTTCAAATCTTTGTTGCAGTGAGACTAATCCAAGGAAATTATTCACTCTCCTGACATTACCTTCTTGAATAAAATTGCACTAGTAAAATCCAATTTACTGTTCAAAATAAAAAATATTTTTCTTGGTTCCTGCTGAGTAAATTACTGAGTAAATCCCTATTGATTTAATTTAGTAAATATGATTCTACAACAATACCCCACTAAAATGCCTTTGATCTCTTCTATTCTTACAAGTATGGTTTCTATAAGTTGAAAGCTATAAAAGTAAAGTTTCTTTACTAGAAATTTAGCACATAATTTGGTAACTGTGTAACCAAGCAGGATCCTACAGACCCTTCCTTGAACAGACCATTCCCTTCCAATGTCCACCGCCTGCCCATTGTAGAAAAATTAAATCTCCTAGGCCACCCACATGTTGTTGCTGCTACTGCTGCTAAGTCGCTTCAGTCGTGTCCGACTTTGTGCGACCCCATAGATGGCAGCCCACCAGGCTCCCCTATCCTTGGGATTCTTCAGGCAAGAACACTGGAGTGGGTTGCCATTTCCTTCTCCAATGCATGAAAGTGAAAAGTGAAAGTGAAGTCGCTCAGTCGTGTCTGACTTTTAGCGACCCCATGGACTGTAGCCTACAAGGCTTCTGGTCCATGGGATTTTCCAGGCAAGAGTACTGGAGTGGAGTGCCATTGCCTTCTCCATCCCCCATGTTACACAGTAAATTTAATCAGAGAAGTGAGAAAATGTAGAAAGAAAGGGAAGCAGTCAGGCAAAACAAAATAATGATACTTTAGTCATTAAACAAAGTCAATGAATTTTATCCCCCTAAACAGCTATAGATACTATTCTGAGCCGTAAGCTTTGAACTGTTTTATAGATATGAAACCTCTGCCAGGTGAAAGATGTTAATCGTAAACTGCCCACAAGGACTTAGATCCCAGACCATTTGGAACCAGAAGGCTGATGATGTTGATTCCCAATTACCTCTCCACTAAAGAATCAGAAGAATCTCCATAAGCTTATCTCACACACTACAATTCCCCTCCTTCACCAAGTTTTTTTTTTTTTTTTTTTACTTTACAATACTGTATTGGTTTTGCCATACATCAACATGAATCCACCACGGGTGTACCCACCTCCCTCCCCATACCATCCCTCTGGGTCATCCCAGTGCACCAGCCCCAAGCTTCCTGTATTCTGCATTGAACCTGGACTGGCGATTCATTTCTCATATGATATTATACATGTTTTAATGCCATTCACTGCAGATGGTGACTGCAGCCATGAAATTAAAAGACGCTTACACATTGGAAGGAAAGTTATGACCAACCTAGATAGCATATTCAAAAGCAGAGACATTACTTTGCCAACAAAGGTTTGTCTAATCAAGGCTATGGTTTTTCCTGTGGTCATGTATGGATGTGAGAGTTGAACTCTGAAGAAGGCTGAGCGCTGAAGAATTGATGCTTTTCAACTGTGGTGTTGGAGAAGACTCTTGAGAGTCCCTTGGACTGCAAGGAGATCCAACCAGTCCATTCTGAAGGAGATCAGCCCTGGGATTACTTTGGAAGGAATGATGTTAAAGCTGAAACTCCAGTACTTTGGCCACCTCATGCGAAGGGTTGACTCATTGGAAAAGACTCAGATCCTGGGAGGGATTAGGGGCAGGAGGAGAAGGGGACAACAGAGGATGAGATGGCTGGATGTCATCACTGACTCGATGGACGTGAGTCTCGGTGAACTCTGGGAGTTGATGATGGACAAGGAGTCCTGGCGTGCTGCAATTCATGGGGTCGCAAAGAGTCAGACACGACTGAGCGACTGAACTGAACTGAATGCCATTCTTCCAAAATATCCCCACCTCCTCCGACTCCCACAGAGTCCAAAAGACTGTTCTGTACATCTGTGTCTCTTTTGCTGTCTCGTACACAGGGTTGTCATTACCATCTTTCTAAATTCCATATATATGCATTAGTATACTGTATTGGTGTTTTTCTTTCTGGCTTACTTCACTCTGTATAATAGGCTCCAGTTTCATCCACCTTATTAGAACTGATTCAAATGTATTCTTTTTAATGGCTGAGTAATATTCCATTGTGTATATGTACCATAGCTTTCTTATCCATTCATCTGCAGATGGATATCTAGGTTGTTTCCATGTCCTGGCTATTATAAACAGTGCTGCAGTGAACATTGGGGTACACGTGTCTCTTTCAGTTCTGGTTTCCTCAGTGTGTATGCACAGCAGTGGGATTGCTGGGTCATATGGCAGTTCTATTTCCAGTTTTTTAAGGAATCTCCACACTGTTCTCCATAGTGGCTGTACTAGTTTGCATTCCCACCAACAGTGTAACAGGGTTCCCTTTTCTCCACACCCTCTCCAGCATTTATTGCTTGTAGACTTTTGGATCACAGCCATTCTGACTGGCATGAAATGGTACTTCATTGTGGTTTGATTTGCATTTCTCTGATAATGAGTGATGTTGACTATCTTTTCATGTGTTTGTTAGCCATCTGTATGTCTTCTTTGGAGAAATGTCTATTTCGTTCTTTGGCCCATTTTTTATTGGGTCATTTATTTTTCTGGAATTGAGCTGCAGGAGTTGCTTGTATATTTTTGAGATTAGTTGTTTGTCAGTTGCTTCATTTGCTATTATTTTCTCCCATTATGAAGGCTGTCTTTTCACCTTGCTTATAAATTCTTTAGTTGTGCATTCCTATACACTAATAATGAGAAAATAGAAAGAGAAATTAAGGAAACAATTCCATTCACCATTGCAACAAAAAGAATAAAATATTTAGGAATGTATCTACCTAAAGAAACTAAAGACCTATATATAGAAAACTATAAAACACTGATAAAAGAAATCAAAGAGGACACTAATAGATGGAGAAATATACCATGTTCATGAATTGGAAGAATCAATATAGTGAAAATGAGTGTACTACCCAAAGTAATCTATAGATTCAATGCAATCCCTATCAAGCTACCAACGGTATTTTTCACAGAGCTAGAACAAATAATTTCACAATTTGTATGGAAATACAAAAAACCTCAAATAGCCAAAGCAATCTTGACAAAGAAGAATGGAACTGGAGGAATCAACCTGCCTGACTTCAGTGTCTACTACATAGCCACAGTCATCAAGACAGTATGGTACTGGCACAAAGACAGAGATATAGATCAATGGAACAAAATAGAAAGCCCAGAGATAAATCCACACACCTATGGACATCTTCTCTTTGACAAAGCAGGCAAGAATATACAATGGAGAAAAGACAATCTCTTTAACAAGTGATACTGGGAAAACTGGTCAACCACGTGTAAAAGAATGAAATTAGAACACTTTCTAACACCATACACAAAAATAAACTCAAAATGGATTACAGATCTAAACATTAGACCAGAAACTATAAAACTCTTAGAGGAGACCACAGGCAAAACACTCTCCGACATACATCACAGCAGGATCCTCTATGACCCACCTCCCAGAATATTAGAAATAAAAGCAAAATAAACAAATTGGATCTAATTAAAATCAAAAGCTTCTTCCCCAAGTTTTTAAAAACCTTTTCCTGAAAGTGTTTGGGTAGCTTTTAAGTACTAGACTCATTAGTACCTTTTAATAGATTCTAGTACCTTTTAGGAGAATGCAATGGCAACCCACTCCAGTACTCTTTCCTGGAAAATCCCATGGATGGAGGAGCCTGGTAGGCTGCAGTCCATGGGGTCGCTAAGAGTCGGACACGACTGAGCGACTTCACTTTCACTTTTCACTTTCATGCATTGGAAGGGGAAATGGCAACCCACTCCAGTGTTCCTGCCTGGAGACTCCCAGGGACGGTGGGGCCTGGTGGGCTGCCGTCTATGGGGTCGCACAGAGCCAGACACGACTGAAGCGACTTAGCAGCAGCAGCAGTACCTTTTAAGTACTAGACTCATTGCTTGGCACCCTGCAATAACCACCATACTTCCTTCACCTCAACTTAGTGTCAGTAGATAGGCTTTACTGTACATGCACAAGTGGACCCAAGTTTGGCTCAGTAACAACTGTTGCAAATTTATCCCTCACTTAAAAAAGTAAAGAAAAATATTAAAAAAATATAATCAGAATAATTTATACTTATCAGTAAATAACTTACATTTAAGTGGTTTGACTTAAGAAGAGTAAAGATATAGTTTGAATATAAAATGCTTTCCTCAACTCTGTGTATAGCCTCCTGAGATAATCACTTTGCCATCTTGCATTTCTTTTCCTTTGGAATGATTTTGGTCACCGACTGCTGTACAATGTTAGCTCTGTCCATAGTTTTTTCAGGCACTCTGTCTACCAGATCTAATCCCTTGAATCTATTCATCACCTCCACTGTATAATCATAAGGGGTTTTATTTAAGTCATACTTGAGTGGCCTAATGGTTTTCCCTACTTTCTTCAATTTATGCCTAAATTTTACAATAAGGAGCTCATGAATTTTCAAAAAGGATCCACAGTCAGCTCCAGTCTTGTTTTTGCTGACTGTATAGAGCTTCTTCATCTTCGGCTGCAAAGAATATTTTAATATTGACATTTGGTGATGTCCATGTGTAGAGTTGGCTTTGGTGTTGTTGGAAAAAGGGGGTTTGTTGTAATCAGTATGTTTTCTTGACAAAACTCTGTTAGCCTTTGGCCTGCTTCATTTGGTACTCCAAGATGAAACTTGCCTATTACTCCAGGCATTTTTTGATGTCCTACTTTTGCATTCTGATCCCTTATGATGAAAAGGACAATTTTTGTTTGTTTGTTTGTTTTTGGTGTGAGTTCTAGAAGGTCTTGTATGTCTTTATTGAAACATTCAGCTTCTTCAGCATCAGTGGTTCGGTATAGACTTAGATTACTGTGTGGTGTTGAATGGTTTGCCTCGGAAATGAGTGAAGATCATTTTGTCATTTTTGAGATATGTTCTAGGTATAGAATCTTCTCATTTTTCCTGGTTCATGTGAGCAAACAATTATGCTGCCCTGCTTTTCCTCATTCAATTGTCAAATTTTCCTTATTCAATTGTCAGATTTACACTGTGGAAAAATCTTCTGGTATTCACTTTACAGCACAAATAATTTTAATTTTTGTATGCTAAATTGCTATTTTCTGTTAAATGGGTTGATGACTTAGGGAAAATTTGACCAAGCTATCACACATGTCCAGTTTTAAAGGATAACTATGCTCCAAAACACGTAAGATTGAAAAGACTGTAATCAAGGCTTTTAAATATAAAATATAATAGTTATTATTTTCATATCTGCATAAACTATTATTTATACCATATCCATAAAACATGATTATTTTGGTAATGGTTAATTTCCTTTAAAATCATACTCCACAAAGAGATATTTAGAGATCAAAGAAGTTATTTCTTTCTTAATTCATCTAAAATATTTATTAAAATATTTTGGTAATAGGTTAGATTAATATAAATTATATGCCAAAATAAATCAGCTTGTTAAAACTTTCCTGATGAAAGAGCAATTGCTTTGAAATGAAGAAATGCTTTAGATAGATAAATAATAAACACACATCTTCTGTTTAAGAATAGAAATTAAGATGTTGCCTACCTCATAGATTTGTCCACAGTAAAGCATGTAGAATCATATTTGGTGTATGTTAACACTCTGAAATTATCCAGTACTGTATAATTTTTATGTAAAATTCTTTGAGGAAATTATATGTGATGGCAGATATACTAGACATTATTTAAAATTTTAGTCAAATTAAACTGCAATTGCAGAATGTTAATGCTGTTGAGGCTGGAATATTTCTCATCTTAAATAATGCTGGCTTAAGTCCTATATCATGACTAAAACATCATTGATTATTCATTAGCTTGCTCAATAATTCTTGTGCCATTGATTTCTTAGTAACCCACATCAATCAATATAGGAACTGACCTTATCAAATCTAGGCATTTTACATTTGAGGTAAGACACAGCTCAAGTGACTTGATTATTCTTGTATTATATAATCAAAGAATGTCTTTATTCGGTTGACTTTCTTTTTTTTTTTTTTAGGCTCAATAAGGTCTAGCAATTTAACTTAGCAGTGCAGTCAAGATCTGCCATTATCTTTGTGTTGGCACATTAAATGAACATCAGTAAAATAGCTATTTGGAGATCACTCAACTGATAAGCTCCATTCTTTACACTAGTAAAAATGGTTCTCATCTTTTGTTGGCCAAGTACTCTGCTGAAAAACATGATGGAAACTGAGACTGCACATCACCCAAAAAATGTACAAACATTTACTATATATTTATAGACCTTTGTATAAAATGAACTCCAAGTATTAAAAAAATTTGAGATGGATATTTTACTTTTGAATCAATTCATTTTGCAATTTAGACACACTTATTACTTGAAATATGGATTTTTACATAACTATTAAGATTATTTCACAGTTAAAATCATCATCATCTCATTTGTATAATGAGTAAGGATAACTGAAAAAAGAAAATTTGCAATTCTCCCTAACATGCCATTAAATGTATTTTTAATATTAGATTTAGATGTTTACTGATAAGTTTTTATGATCTCTGCATTCTTTAAATAGTAAGCATAGTGACTGACATATTTAGTCTGGAGCTAAAGCCGTGCATTAACCACCACACTATATACTAGTTGTACAAACTTGGGTAACTTAATTTTTCCATAATTGACTCTTCACTCATAATTTATTGGATAACTTAAGCTATTTCATGTAAACAGAAAATAATCAAAAGAGGAGGAAGTATATCACTGGGTTATTTTAAGAAACACATGGATTAAAACCTGTAAAATTCTTAGAATAACACTGATATGAGAAAATAAATCAGTCAACGTGAGTTATTATCATTTTTCAGTTCCCAGAGATAAAGTCTTAGTGCAACAATAAAAATATATTTCCAATATCACAGTAGACACACTTTTGGCACTTTTCCTTGTTTTAATAATCTTTCCAAGTTCTGATATTACAGTTTTAATATGGAAGTTAAGATGATGAATTTTATCAAAGAATTGCCATCATAAAACAAAACCTCCCAGATATCTCCTGTGTGCATAACAGTTTACAGAGAGAAATTCTATAGAAAATATGTTAAAAAAATTACCTGCATTATTTTAAACTACCTACATTTTAATTTGCCATTTATTTGAAAAAAAAAATTGTCTCTATGTCCAGTGACATATTTTCTCACTAATAAAAGTTCTCTTTTTAAAGATCAAGATATTTTTGTGTCTTAATTTCTATATTTCTCAGCTTAAAATGTAGTTTTCATTTATTGATATCAGTTATTTTTAGGTTTCAAGCATTTTCAGTGTCCTTTACTGATGTTTCAAATAGCTATAATATAGCTATCCATCTCTGCTTTTCATGAAAATTCAGATATAAATGCATTAACATTTTAAAATTAAATGAATGAACTTGTTCTGGGAATTAAAGCAACTATCTAAGTTACTTCATACCTACCAAGGAAATTGGTCTAGTTCATCTCATATCCTCTAAAACATGTCATCCAGAAAGACATATTGACTTATTTTTAGGAATTTCTAATCAGCATTTTACTTCAGTTCAGTTCAGTTCAGTTCAGTCACTCAGTCGTGTCTGACTCTTTATGACCCCATGAACCACAGCATGCCAGGCCTCCCTGTCAGTCACCAACTCCCGGAGTCCACACA
This sequence comes from Bison bison bison, assembly GCF_000754665.1. Lineage (NCBI taxonomy): Eukaryota > Metazoa > Chordata > Mammalia > Artiodactyla > Bovidae > Bison > Bison bison. The sequence goes on along the minus strand of NW_011495068.1, from coordinate 85,761 downwards.
AACCCATGTCCATTGAGTCGGTGATGCCATCCAACAATTTCATCCTCTGTCATCCCCTTCTCCTTCTGCCCTCAATCTTTTCCAGCATCAGAGTCTTTTCAAATGAGTGAGCTCTTTACATCAGGTGGCCAAAGCATTGGAGTTTCAGCTTCAACATAAGTCCTTCTAATGAACACCCAGGATTGATCTCCTTTAGGATGGACTGGTTGGATCTCCTTTAGGATGGACTGGTTGGATCTCCTTTAGGATGGACTGGTTAGATCTCCTTGCAGTCCAAGGGACTCTTAAGAGACTTCTCCAACACCACAGTTCAAAAATGTCAATTCTTCTGTGCTCATCTTTCTTTATAGTTCAACTCTTACATCCACACATGACCACTGGAAAAACCATAGCCTTGAGTAGATGGACCTTTGTTGACAAAGTAATGTCTCTGCTTTTTAATATGCTGTCTAGGTTGGTCATAATTTTCCTTCCAAGCAGTGAGTGTCTTTTAATTTTATGGCTGAAATCACCATCTGCTGTGATTTTGGAGCCCAGAAAAATAAAATCAGCCATTGTTTCCATTGTTTGCCCATCTATCTGCCATGAAGTGATGGAACCAGATGCCATGATCTTAGTTTTCTGAATGTTGAGCTTTAAGCCAACTTTTTCACTCTCCTCTTTCACTTTCATCAAGAGGCTTTTGAGTTCCTCTTCACTTTCTGCCATAAGGGTGCTGTCATCTGCATATTTGAGGTTATTGATATTTCTCCCAGCAATCTTGATTCCAGCTTGTGCTTCCTCCAGCCCAGCATTTCTCATGATGTGCTCTGCATATAAGTTAAATAAGCAGGGTGAAGATATACAGCCTTGACGTACTCCTCTCTAGGTTGGTCATAACTTTCCTTCCAAGGAGTAAGCATCTTTTAATTTCATGGCTATATTTTACTTATAGCTACTTTATTCAAGAGTTCAATGTGAAATCATTTTAGTATTTCATGTACTGAGTGCTGAGGTAGTTATGCCTCTGTGTCCTCAGCAAACTAGTTTCATTAGGCCTTTTTAGCTCACTCATTTTTAAAATAATTTTCACTTGGAGTAAAATTGCTTTACAATGTGTGTTAATTTCTACTGTATAGCAGTGTAAATCAGCTCTCCATAAACATATATCTCCTCATTTTTGAATTCCCTTCCCATGTAGGTCATCACAGAGCTGGGTAGAGCTCCATATGCTATACAGTAGGTTCTCACTTCTTATCTACTTTATAGAATCTCTCATTAAGTTATGTCAGACTCTTTGCAACCCCATGGACTGTAGCCTCCCAGGCTCCTCTGTCCATGGGGTTTTCTAGGCAAGTGTACTGGAGTGGGTTGCCATTGCCTTCTCCATATCTACTTATACATAGTATCAAAGTGTATATATGTCAGTTGTAACCCCTCAATTCATCCCATCCCACATTCCCTCCTTGGTATCCATATGTTTGTTCCCTACATCTATGTCTCTATTTCTACTTTGTAAATAAGATTGTCTATACCATTTTTTTCAGATTCTACATATATATGATAGGATAGAGTATTTGTTTTTCCCTATTTGACTTATTTCACTCTGTATAATAGTCTCTAGGTCCATTCTCATCCTTGGTCATGACCTGATTTAATTTCTGTTTATGGCTGAATAATATTCCATTATATACATTTTGAATTATGTGTGCATACATACATCTTTCCCTTTTATCTTCATATTCTATGCACATTCAGTTTTCCTCATAGGAAACTATGCTAATGTATTTAACACATACTTTATTTGAATGTGTTCTTTATTTTCATATTTTAATCTAATTAAATGCTATCTGTATCAATATGACATCATAGAAATCAAGAGGGGGCAATGCTTCAGAGGCAATGATCAGCCATCTGTTATATTCTCCTGAAAAGCAAAGTGAACTGAAGAACACATTTTGTTCATCATGTTTAGAAATATGTAAATGAGTTGTTGGCTTATCTAGTATCTCAGTGGTAAAGAAGCTGCCTACCAATGCTGGAGACTTGAGTTTGATCCCTGGGTCAGGAGGATCTCTTGGACAAGGAAATGGCAACCCTCTTGAGTATTCCTGCTTGGGAAATACAATGGATAGAGGAGCTTAGCAAGCTACAGTCTATGGGGTCGCCAAAGAGTCAGACATAACTTAGCAACTAAACAACAACAAATGAGTTTTATAACAGCATGTTCATTGGAGTTGCAAATCTTTATCATAGTCATGTTATTAATGATAAGGAGATGAAGAAATCAAGTGTAAATAGCTACTTCTTGAAACTTGGAGAAGAGAAAGTTTATCTTGATTAGTTGGTTGGCTGATTTTAATTGAAAAACTGCATTGGTATAATATTTATGCCAAAAAGTCAGTAGAGAAGGGAAAATAAAAATGGAAGATAGTAAGAAGATATCAAACGTAATTCAAAATATATTATCCCTGAGAAATTTGGCAAGAATAAGGTTCGTGAAAAAGGTGAAGAATTTAACAGTTGATATATGATTTAATTTGGAGATGGTAGGTTCAAGGCAAGTAATTTTAAGTTAATGAACTTTTGAGAGTTTATATCATATAAATGCACTTTTTAATAATTTTGAACTGACATACAAAGAAGTTTACTTGGATCATGATGGAGAAAGTAGAAAAGGTTAAAATATCCTTTACTGAAAATGTGAGAAGGATCTGATTCAAAGAAAGGGAAATATTTATTAAGATCTTTAAGAACTCACTTACAATCAATTCAAAATGATTATTATAGTGACAGCTTGCATGTTTTTCAGTAATAGTAATGACCCATTTGTGTGTACATGATAAATGACATAGTGTGTCCTGGAATATAAGAAATTCATGATAGGAAAGTAAGAAAGAAAAGGATAGATGTATAGGAAAAAAATATCAAGGAACATTTATCTTTGGAATGTTTGAATAGGCATTTTGGAATCAATGCTTGGTTTCAACTTAAAGGGAGAGCATTTCTTCACATAAATTTATTTATTTATTTTAATTGAAGGACAATTGCAATATTATGATGGCATCTGCCATACATGACCATAGTCACACATCTGATCCTTCCCTCCTGAACCCGTTTCTTGTGATAAGTTAAAGTGTGTGACTATAGAAGCTGCTGGGTAAATTCTGTAAGGAACATAGTTTGTAAGAAGTCAAGGAACCGAGTGACTGAGGGTTTGGATATGCTGTCTTTGAGAATCCTGAAGTGAGTGATTTGGCAGCATTTGAACTGGTTAGAAAAATCATATGAAATAGGGAAAATATTCAGTGAATATGAATGAGTGTCTCAAATGGCAATGGACTATATAAAAATTATAAGAAATGGATAGGAGAGATGGAAGAAATGAGACATAAAGAAGCTGATAACAAGTGTGTAGAAGAAAAATAAAGAAATGGCATTGGAAAGTCAGTGAGCCACGTAATCTCACTTTCTGATACTGGAGTAGATGACATATGAAACTGAATGCCTGCAGTGAAAGCACTATTCTTAGGTGATATATAAATTTTAGTTCAGGACAGAAGACATAAGAAATATTCAAAAAGTTATTCTTGGCTGGTAGATTTGGGGACAGGGAATATTGTTAAGGAGAGTGTTGATCAAGTGCCAGACATTAGTGGAAAAGTTTGCAATACACAAAAGGGGTAATGATTTGGATCAGGAGAGGGGAAACAGAGAGCATTCTGGGAAGGACAGAGATCATCTAAGCAGTTTGCATTTTGTTGATTGTCAAAAAAAAAAAAAAAAAAGCATGACTATAAGAGAAGACAGACTTAGATTTGAATGACAGTTGAAAAAATCTGGCCAATCATGCTGAAAACAAGGTACAGACACAGATATTTTATTTTAAACATAATTTTTAAGTAGGGATTTTATTCAGTTTGAAGAGACATGATTCTTAGTGATCATAGAATTAGGGGAAAATATGAACATTTAAATAGTTTATCTTGTATAGTGTAGTTAAACATGTTAATAGAAACTGAAAATGTATTTAAAACTATAAAAGTTTCAGTCATAAATATTTTTGATGCCAGAATCCAAAATAAAATATCAACAAATAGATTTTAATAATATATTTAGCATAAAAGGCATTTTATTATGAAACAGATACGTCCTAGAACTCTGAGGGTTGATTAATATTAGGAAATGCATTGGCTAAATAAGAAAACCATTGTGTAGTCTCAGTAGATATTACAATGGCCTTGATTGTATTAAACATGCCTTAATCATAAACTCTGGGTAAGCCAGGGATACAAAAATATTTCTCAAAGTAATTAAGAATATTAGTCATGTAATGCAAAAACATATTCAGCAAAGTATTATGTATGTTTTTATAAAAACTTTTTATTTAAGCATTTCAATTGCTTCCATTATACTGAAGTATAAACTTAACAATCTATAATGCAGTCTTCAAAGCCCTTCAATTGAGGGTTTTTTAAAATATTTTATTTTATTTTTTAACTTTACAATATTGTATTGGTTTTGCCATATATCAACATGAATCCACCACAGGTATACACGTGTTCCCCATCCTGAACCCTCCTCCCTCCCCATACCATCCCTCTTTTAATTATCTCTTCAGTGTCATCCCAGACACTCTTTTCACTGCTTTCTTCACTCTGCTTTAGAATCAGTACTTGTGTTGGTTTCTTTCATATAATGCTTAGCTTTTCTTGTTGATAAAATCTAACATGTTTTGTTCCCAGAGAAATGGTCTGTGGCCACCTAGATTACTGAGATCTTCAGTTATTTTCCAGTATATCACCAAAGCCATCACCTTCTACTCATAATTTCTCTATTTCCTTTAAAACTGATATGTCTATAAGGAGATAAAAGTTGTTACCTCTATTCTACATTGCAGGTTTTAGAGCTTAGTACTTATACACCTATTTCTCTAACTGGGGATTTTCTGTAGTATAATTCAAGGGAGACAGGGCCTGCTTTCCACTGCAAAAGGAGAAATATATAAATGTTAATTTTTCCTATTAAATTTTCCTCTATTTTATAGGCAAGCATGTGATTTAGGCTCAATCAAACAGACATTTATACTAAGATTCTAAATCTAGAGAGAATGACAATTTAAAAAGAGAGAGAGACATGGATTCCTTTGTCTAACAGTTGTGGTAATGACCACAGGATGAGGATGATCATTGCAATTGCAATGACACTAATCATTTCCATGATATGAAATTGTCTGAGATTGTAGCTATCTAGATCTCAAGATTCATCTTATTTTAAAGCCTGCATTATCAACTTTACCACAGATTATGTGAGCTATTAAGTTTACTTCCTTAAATGCATTGGTGAAAGCTCTTTTTGTTGTAAATCATAGCACAGATTAAGCTTAATACATATGGTTAACTTAATGGATTTTTACATGTTGAACAAGTAACCACCACTATTAACAATGAACAGACTTTCAGGTCATTACAGATGCTGTCCAGTTGCCCAAAGTCCCATAGCCCTGATGTGACCGCTATCTTAATTTAATGGCAGTTATGTCCTTGCTTCATTTTATAATTTTACAACTGGCGTGCTGCAGTCCATGGGGTTGCAAAGAGTCGGACACAACTGAGCGACTGAACAGAACTGGTTAATTCATTCATGAATATTCAGATAGTAAACTTTATTGATTAATTTTTAACTCCAGACACAATAATAGTTCAGAGGCAAGTGGAGATGTAAAGACATCCTATTTTCAAGGTCACAGTCTATTCAAAAACAGAATAATAGTGCAAAATAAGGAAATGCCACTTCAGTTTATTACCTCAAGAAACATTAATAATTAAATTGAATTTATCATCAAGCAAGGGAAAATGAAGCCCTGATAGAATATATTTAAAGACTCTTTTACTTGAAAATGTAAGCTTCAACATTTACTGATTTTTTTTTTTTTTTTTTGAATACATCTGCTTTAAAGGAATAGGAGGCCTTTCTAATGTGGCAAAAATCTATTTCTCATATAATTTCTTTAACTACCAGGTACCATTTCAATTACAATTCCAAGGTATTGTTTTTTTCCTTTTAAATTTCATGTTGATTTGTTTTATCATTTGAAAAAGTTATCATTATAAGTAATTTCCAAATAACTTCTTTTGAATAAAGGCATAGACACAGAAATTAAACTTTTTTGTGCATAAGAAAGTATCTATATGTATTTCAAAGATACCAAAAAGAGGTTACGCATCAGGGATTTTAAACTGGTATTCTAATAGTATCTGCAATAAAGAATAGCTATTTCCAGTTTACCACTTAAAAATTTAACTACATTTGATGAAATTTATAATACTAGCTCATATATTTGAATTTATTTTTTATACAATATTGAGCAAATATTTTCATGTAAGCAATTCAGCATTCATTCACTGTTTAGGGAATTTCATGAGTTATTAAATTTGTTGCCAATTTGCAAACATAAAATAGTTTCAAAGAAATACTGTTCTGTGGATGGAATACTTATATCTCAATATAGACAGTTTTTCTTCCCCCAGCTATCTGCATTTATTTAGATGATGGAGTTAAATTCACTTATCAAATGATATAAAGCAAGATTGGGTCAAAGAAGTGCATGATTGTGTGAGCTGTTTCTAAGTTTCCTCTTTGGTGTTTCATATGATTTATCTTTTTCCCTGCAAACACACACTAGTCCTATACAAATTACTTAGAAGAAGATGAAATAATCCAGATTCTAAAGCTATCAATTAGTAACTTTAGCACCCTTTAGTAAAGGAAGATATGAAGTGAAGCATTTTGCATTTTCAAGCTTATTCTGGTTTTATGTCCTTCTTTAGTATAAGCTGCCTTCTCTCATTGAACAAATACAGTAATAAAAAATATTAAGACATTATGTAACTAAGCCTTTTCATTTTTATTAAAAGTACAATGAAAAACATAGGAATTCTAGCTTTTCCCCAAGATACGATATACAGAGAATATTTTAGTCATGAATACACCGGATTTAGGATTTTAGTCACCAATAAATTCAAGAAATTTCAGCACTTCTGTTATATGGTAAACAAACACACAAAAGGGATCACTGAGAAAAGTGGCCACTAAAAGTGTAAAAGCAACTGTGAAAACTGTGTTAGACTGCAAACAAGCAAAATTAACAAAATTAACTGTATTCTATCCTCAGCCATTATCTTACAACAATATAAATTTCTGTTGCAAACAAAATCCATTTTCTGAAATCCATTTCTTCACTATATTGTGCTGTTTGAAAGTTATTTTGATGAAGTTTAATGTGCAAAGCCAAGGTTAAGAAAACAATGATTTAAAAAGAAAAAAAAAAGTCATGTCAAACTTGTAAAAGAAATCCACAGGCTAAAGAAATCTGCAACTAATATTTTCAAGAACAAAAATCTATATTGTTTTGGATTACTTCTCTACTATCTTTGGCTTTCATTCTCAAGGTTATTATTATTTTTTTTAAATATGGATTTTCCCATTCCAATCTTTGCATTTGAGATTCAGGCAGTAAGCACAGTAGAAAGAGGAAATACCTTATGTCTTTTATTTAAAGAATCTTCCTGAAATCACGCACTAATCTTCTGTTCATAGATCATTACTCAAAAATTTGTCACAAGGCCAAAACTAGCTGCAAATAGGACCTAAAATGTGTCTTTAAACCACAGTGGCAAGTTACCGTAGCAAAATTAGAGTTCATGTATCTAAATGAGAAGAGGAGAAAAGATAACTAGAAGAAATTAAGCATTTCTGGGATAACTGGTACTTAGAAAATTGTTCGTTTTTTGACATTGATAGAGACAAGTACCTTTTACAAAATTTTGATTAGATACAATGGCTTGTCAGGTTCTTTGAGATCGCTGGGTATGCAATAACATATTTTGATACCCTGAAGAAGACACTGGCAACCCGCACCAGTATTCATGCCTGGAAAATTCTGTGGACACAGGACTCTGGCAGGCTACAATTAGTCTATGGAGCCACAAAATGTTGGACACGATTGAGCCTGCAAACACACAACTAATAAATGTTTTATATCTTCCTGGTGATTCTTCTACATTTATATTTTTTATTTATCTTAATGAATTGAATACCTTTGCCAGTAAAATGTTAAAATAATAACTTTACTGCTACTGCTGCTAAGTCGCCTCAGTCGTGTCCGATTCTATGCAACCCCATAGACAGCAGCCCACCAGGTTCCCCCATCCCTGGGATTCTCCAGGCAAGAACACTGGAGTGGGTTGCCTTTTCCTTCTCCAATGCATAAAAGTGAAAAGTGAAAGTGAAGTCGCTCAGTCGTGTCCAACTCTTGGCGACCCCATGGACTGCAGCCTACCAGGCTCCTCTGCTCGTGGGATTTTCCAGTCAAGAGTACTGGAGTGGGGTGTCATTGCTTCGGGTTACATGTGTTTTAATTTGCTTCCTCGGGGTCCCGGAGGCTGCTCTCCAGGTGGAGGGGATAGGCTGAGCTCTCCTGCAGCTGGCCCCCCACGCCAGCCCTGCAGACCCTCGGGAAGGGCCGTGTCCTCCTCCAGGCTGCCCGTGCCCTCCACAAGCTCCTCGTAGGTGATCTTCTAGGCAAACGGCCGCAGCCCAAGCAGCTCCACCATGTCGGCCCGCTCCAGCACCTTCTTCTCCAGCAGCCGCCTGGCCACCTTGTCCACCTGCTCGTGGCAGCAGGTAAGCCGGTCCAGGGTGCGGGCGTGCACGGAGCCAATGAGCCGCCGCACCTCCTCGTCTATGAGCTGGGCCGTGGCCTCGCTGAACAGCTTCTCCACAAGCGTCTCGCCTGGGCACGGGAGATCGAAGGACACCTGGCCCAGCTTCTCGCTTATCCCGAACTGTGCGATCTGGGCATAGGCGCTCTGGTTGACCTTCCTCAGGTCGTCCTGGGCCCCCGTGGTGACCCGCCTGAAGAACAGCTGCTCACCCACGCGGCCGCCCAGCATGGCACACATGCAGTCAAAGAGTTGCTCCCGTGTGTACAGGTACAGGTGTATAAAGTTAAAATAATAACTTTAAGCAACATAATTAAATTCTGAGATTTAATGCTAATGTTTCAAATAGTTTGCTATCTAGCACATGGCTTAAGGATAAGAAACCATTTCTTTTAGCCTGTTAATTGTTCTAAAATCCTCATACTTTTTCTATTTAATAAGTTAATATGAAGATTTACATTAATATAGTTCCTAATTGTTAAGCTATTTTAAGTTGCTGAGCCAAAATATATTAATGTTTCTGGTACTTGTATTTTTGCTTTTAATTTACTAAGGTTTTTTTCATATTTTTATATACAGTTCACACTGTGCTTATATTTAATGTTTCCATATATAATTATACACATATATATTTTTGGCTTTCTTTGAATGTTAAATTGTGACATTGAGTTGTGTAATGATTGTAGCATGCTGTCAAGTCCGACTCTAGGACCCCATGGACTGTAGTAGCCCATCAGGTTCCTCTCTCCATGGGATTTTCCAGGCAAGAATATTGAAACAAGTTTCTAGTTTGTTCTTCAGGGGATCTTCCCAACCCAGGGAACAAACCCATATCCATTGTGCCTCCTGAATTGGCAGACAGATTCTTTACCACCTGGGAAGCCCTGAGTGGTGTACATTACTTCAAATATTATTTCCTATAGTTTTAGACAGGGTTTATAAAATGGAAATAATCTGCTCTTTGAAAGTTTGCTAAAACTCATCATCATGCAAGTCATATGAGATTTTAGAAAGAATTCCACAATGACAGAATGTTTGTGAAATTCTATTTTAGTGTTTCAACAGAAAATAAGAGGGAAAAAATTAGAAATAACAAGCTAAGACAAAACTTTAAAGATATATCACTGTAAAAGCTTTCATGGTGCAGTAATGCAGTGGGATTTTGAATAATATATAATAAATACTAGAATAATAGTACCCAAGTCATGTTATCTGAGGATTTATTTCTGGAAGAACTGACTGGCCCAAGGTCAAATTCCTGCAAATTCTGACTTTTTAAAATTGTTTCTCTTGTTAAATATCAATAGACAGTTAAATCTCACCAGATTCTTGGATAAAGTCTCTAACATGACAGAGTGAAACTGAAATTAATAAATGGATAAAAGAGACACTGGTCAAAAGTTTCATGCTACATGAAATATATTGTTTAGATGTAAAAGAAGATATTCTATTCTTGTATATCAAGATCTTTTCAGAGTCTGAAAAGATTGTCTGAGTTCCTGTGTATCAAATACATTATGGTGTAGTGCTTGGTTGGAGAGGTCAATGGAAGGACTTGAGAGTAAGAAACAAATCTGAAAATAAAAGAAAAATGGTTGTGTAATATGAGAAAACATAAGGATCAGTTAGTGCAGGTGAAGGTGAAAGTCACTCAGTCATGTCCGACTCTTTGTGACTCCATGGACTCTACAGTCCATGGAATTCTCCAGACCAGAATACTGGAGTGGGTAGTCTTTCCCTTCTCCAGGGGATCTTCCCAACCCAGGGACTGAACCCAGGTCTCCCACATTGCAGGTGGTTTCTTTACCAGCTGAGCCACCAGGGATGCCCATGAATCCTGGAGAGGGTAGCCTATCCCTTTGCAAGTGGATCTTCCTGACCAGGAAATCGAACTAGGGTGTACTGCGTTGCAGGCAGATTCTTTACTAACTGAGCCATCAGGGAAGCCATCAGTTAGTGTAGAACACCACAAAAAAATACCAATAATACACTCAGAATGATAGAGAGAAGAAACTGAGGTGAGAAAACTAACAAAAAGTGATCCAAATTTACTTCATGTAAGTGAAAAACATGTTTCCTCAGTAAAAGAGCCCTTGAGTAATAAAATGACTAAAGCAAGATCCAGTGAAAGCCATTCCATTGATGGCGATAGGTAAACACTAAACAACACTATAGATAAATGTTAGTTGTTTGTTCATTGATGGCATTCAAAGATAGAAATAGAGGGGAAGGATGTATTAAAGATAAAATTAAAGTTTTGGTATACACAGCATATGAGGTGTTTCAAGAGCAAGGTTCTGATACTCAAAAGAAAATAGGATGGAACCTTTATAATTTTGGTACTATTAGATTTTTACTCTGGAATCCTAAATAAAACTAAATATCAATAAACATAATTTTTTTAGAAATATTTTAAACATCTAAAGTATCAAATTATTTATATTTCACACATTAAGTTACAGGATGCTACTGAAGATTGTGACAATTTTAAAGAAGGGCAAATATAAATGTACTGGAAGACACAGAATCCAGGAGGGGAAAAAAAGTGGTATTCAACAAAGGAAAAAGACCAAATTTAAAAATCAGCCTGAAAGTGAAAGAATTTCTCAGAACAGTTGTGCATTTGTGTGGGGAAAACTATACAGCAATATTATTCAGCACTCTACTGAGGTACCTATCAGGGGGATATGGTGTCAAAAGAGAAAAAGGAACTAAGACCAAAAGACAAATTCTAATTTTACAGCTGAAATTATCAAAAGTGGGTATACCTGTGTGATCACTATCCTGGTTAAGAAGTTATCAGTAACCCAAAATTGTCCCATTACACCCCACTTCAGTCAATATGACAAGCATCCCATCTTATCATTTTTTGTTTCCCTTTTGCTTGTCTTTCTGGCTAAAATGCCATATCTTTGAATATATTGATTCTTTCATTGGCCTGAGTCTGCTTCTGAAGCTCTTTATTGAATGCTCAGTTCTGTTGTTGTATTCTTCAGAGCCAGGATTAGTGTTTGGTTCTTTTGTATGATTTCCAATTCCTTGGTTTTCTTCTGACAGAGGATGAGATGGCTGGATGACATCACCAACTCAATGGACATGAGTTTGAGAAAACTCTGGGACATGGTGAAGGACAGGGTAACCTGGCATGTTGAAATCCATGGGGTCACACAGACTCAGACACGACTGAGCAACTGAACAACAAAATTTCTTTGTTAATCTTATTTTGTTCATTCATTGCTTTCCTGATTTGTTTACTTATCTAAGTTACCTTGCATTTCATTGTTTAAGATGAAATAATCATTCTTTAAGATGATTATTTTTGAATTATTTTTCAGGTAATTCATAAATATACATTTCTTTAATAGGGTCATATATGCCTGACTATTCACGAAACCTGTAAGCTTTAATTGGTGTCTAGGCATTTCAATACCTGAATGGTCTAGTGGTTTTCCATACTTTCTTCAATTTAAGTCTGAAGTTGGCAATAAAGATCTCATGATCTGAGCCACAGTCAGCTCCCAGTCTTGTTTTTGCTGACTGTATAGAGCTTCTCCATCTTTGGCTGCAAAGAATATAATCAATCTGATTTTGATGTTGACCATCTGGTGACGTCCATGTGGAGAGTCTTCTCTTACGTTGTTGGAAGAGGGTGTTTGCTATGCCCAGTGCATTCTCTTGGCAAAACTCTATTAGCCTTTGCCCTGCTTCATTCCATATTCCAAGGCCAAATGTGCCTGTTACTCCAGGTGTTTCTTGACTTCCTACTTTTGCATTCCAGTCTCCTATAATGAAAAGGACATCTTTTTGGGTGTTAGTTCTAAAAGGTCTTGTAGGTCTTCATAGAACCATTCAACTTCAGCTTCTTCAGCATTACTGGTTGGGGATTACTTGATATTGAATGGTTTGCCTTGGAAACAAACAGAGATCATTCTGTCGTTTTTGAGATTGCATCCAAGTACTGCATTTCAGACTCTCTTGTTGACCATGATGGCTACTCCATTTCTTCAAAGGGATTCCTGCCCGCAGTAGTAGATATAATGGTCATCTGAGTTAAATTCACCCATTCCAGTCCATTTTAGTTCGCTGATTCCTAGAATGTCGACATTCACTCTTGCCATCTCCTGTTTGACCAATTCCAATTTGCCTTGATTCATGTACCTGACATTTCAGGTTTCTATAATATGCTCTTTAATGCATCGGACCTTGCTTCTATCACTAGTCACATCCACAGCTGGGTATTGTTTTTGCTTTGGCTCCACCCCTTCATTTTTTTCTGGAGTTATTTCTCCACTGATCTCCAGTAGCATACTGGCCACCTACTGACCTGGGGAGTTCCTCTTTCAGTATCCTATCACTTTTCCTTTTCATACTGTTCATGGGGTTCTCAAGGTAAGAATACTGAAGTGGTTTGCCACTCCCTTCTCCAGTGGACCACATTCTGTCTGTGTGGAAACAGTGTCAGACTTTATTTTTTTGGGCTCCAAAATCACTGCAGATGGTGACTGCAGCCACGAAATTGAAAGACACTTACTACTTGGAAGGAAAGTTATGACCAATCTAGATAGGCATATTCAAAAGCATAGACATTACTTTGCCAACAAAGATCCATCTAGTCAAGGCTATGGTTTTTCCAGTGGTCACGTAAGGATGTGAGAGTTGGACTGTTAAGAAAGCTGAGCGCTGAAGAATTGATGTTTTTGAACTGTGGTGTTGGAGAAGACTCCTGGGAATCTCTTGGACTGCAAGGAGATCTAGCCAGTCCATTCTGAAGGAGATCAGTCCTGGGTGTTCTTTGGAAGGAATGATGCTAAAGCTGAAACTCCAGTACTTTGGCCACCTCATGCGAAGAGTTGACTCATTGGAAAAAACTCTGATGCTGGGAGGGATTGGGGGCAGGAGGAGAAGGGGATGACAGAGGATTAGATGGCTGGATGGCATCACCGACTCGATGGGCGTGAGTTGAGTGAACTCTGGGAGTCGGTGATGGACAGGGAGGCCTGGTGTGTTGCGATTCATGGGGTCGCAAAGAGTCGGACACGACTGAGCGACTGAACTGAACTGAACTGAAGCATTTGAAAGAGAAAGTACCTCTTTTGACCTTGTAGACATATTTCAGCAAACAAAGAATTTCTGTCAGTTCTCAGGGCCGATAATACTATCTCCAGAGTCACAGTTATGTTGTTTTCAAGCTGTATCACCAAATCTAATTTACAGCAGCACTAGAGGCTCTTGATGGTTCACAGAGGATTCTGAAGTTGGTAAGTCTGTTACCAGGGACCTGGGGATGTGTGGATCATGTCTGGTGTTTAGGTGGATGCTACTGCCTCCAGAACCTTGTTCAGTAGAGTAGTATTATGACAAGTGTCTGTTTCAGGCTCTGCAACTAGGTCTGCTGACAGTGGGTCTGTTAACATGTGTATGGTTTCTAGCAGGTCCCTGAGAAGGCTCCTGCTGGTTCACTAAATGAGTCCCTGGGAGGACAGAATCATCCCCAGGTCATGGCTGAGAGGAGCTGGAACTCAGTTAAGGGCTGCTTCAGGGTTCACAATTGGGGTTGATGTCCACATGTCTGGATCTCCAGGCCCCAGGTGACATGCCTCCTGTCAGGCTCCTGGGAAAACAAAATGACTGCCTGGTTGTGGAGTTATAGCACCTGCAGTGGGACCCAGGTTGGTAAGCTGACCTCAGGAGACACGAATGGGAGTGTCTCTTGGTGAGTGCTAGGGCAAGCAGAACTGCTCTTATGCTGCACTTAGGAGGTGATGGAACCAAGTCATAGGACTGTTTCAGGATCTGCTGGATGAGCTTTGGCTGGCCTGCCTCCCAGGGCATTAATGAACAAGTTTCCTGCTGGGCCCCGGGCCCAGGAAGGGTAGAGATACAGTTACAGTCACACCAAGTTCTGAAGACCTGCATCCAAGGGCTCTGGGGCAGGTAAGAGGGGCTACAGCCAGGTCAAGAACCTATAATATAATATAAAATGTATCTATATATATTTATAGTATACATTTTTATTATATATAATAAGTTTGCATCATGGTTTCTGGCAGGTAACTTAAAAATATTGAAATAATGTTGCTATATATAAGATAGAAACACCTAGCTATTCTTAGCTGTCATTTCACCACCATGGGTCTTCTTCCTTCTGCTTAAGCAAAACTCAGTTCAGTTCAGTTCAGTTGCTCAGTCATGTCTGACTCTTTGTGACCCCATGAATCGCAGCACGCCAGGTCTCCTTGTCCATCACCAACTCCCTGAGTTCACTTAAACTCATATCCATCAAATTGGTGATGCCATCTGGCCATCTCATCCTATGTCATCCCCTTCTCCTCCTGCCCCCAATCCCTACCAGCATCAGAGTCTTTTCCAATGAGCCAGCTCTTCGCATGAAGTGGCCAAAGTACTGGAGTTTCAGCTTTAGCATCATTCCTTCCAAAGAACACCCAGGGTTGATCTCCTTTAGGGTGGACTGGTTGGACCTCCTTGCAGTCCAAGGGACTCTCAAGAGTCTCCAACACCACAGTTCAAAAGCATCAGTTCTTCAGTACTCAGCTTTCTTCACAGTCCAACTCTCACATCTATACATGACCCCTGGAAAAACCATAGCCTTGATTAGATAGACCTTTGTTGGCAAAGTAATATCTCTGCTTTTCAATATGCTATCTAGGTTGGTCGTAACTTTCCTTCCAAGGAGAAAGTGTCTTTTAATTTCATGGCTGCAATCACCATCTGCAGTGATTTCAGAGCCTCTAAAAATAAAGTCTGACAGTGTTTCCACTGTTTCCCCATTATTTCCCATGAAGTAATGGGACCAGATGCCATGATCTTCGTTTTCTGAATATTGAGCTTTAAGCCAACTTTTTCACTCTCCTCTTTCATTTTCATCAAGATGCTTTTTAATTCCTCTTCACTTTCTGCCATAAGGGTGGTGTAATCTGCCTATCAGAGGTTATTGATATTTCTCCTGGCAATCTTGATTCCAGCTTGCGCTTCTTCCAGCCCAGCATTTCTCATGATGTACTCAGCGATCAATGCAAAGAAATACAGGAAAACAACAGAATGGGAAAGACTAGAGATCTCTTCAAGAAAATGAGAGATACCAAGGGAATATTTCATGCAAAGATGGGCTCAATAAAGGACAGAAATGCTTTGGACCTAACAGAAGCAGAAGATATTAAGAAGAGATGGCAAGAATACACAGGAGAACTGTCCAAAAAAGAGCTTAATGACCCAGGTAATCATGATGGTGTGATCACTCACCTAGAGCCAGACATCCTGGAATGTGAAATCAAGTTGGCCTTAGAAAGCACCACTACAAGCAAAGCTAGTGGAGGTGATAGAATCCCAGTTGAGCTATTTCAAATCCTGAAAGATGATGCTGTGAAAGATCAGTTTTCATTCCAATCCCAAAGCAAGGCAATGCCAAAGAATGCTCAAACTACCGCACAATTGCACTCATCTCACATGCTAGTAAAGTAATGGTCAAAATTCTCCAAGCCAGGCTTCAGAAATATGTGAACCATGAACTTCCAGATGTTCAAGCTGGTTTTAGAAAACATAGAGGAACCAGAGATCAAATTGCCAACATCTGCTGGATCATGGAAAAAGCAAAAGAGTTCCAGAAAAACATCTATTTCTCCTTTGTTGCCTATGTCAACGCCTTTGACTGTGTGGATTACAATGAACTGTGGAAAATTCTGAAAGCGATGGGAATACCAGACCACCTGACCTGCCTCTTGAGAAACCTATATGCAGGTCAGGAAGCAACAGTTGGAACTGGACATGGAACAATAGACTGGTTCCAAATAGGAAAAGGAGTACATCAAGGCTGTATATTGTCACCCTGCTTATTTAACTTATATGCAGTGTACATCATGAGAAACGCTGGGCTGGAAGGAGCACAAGCTTGAATCAAGGCCAGATTAGGTGATTGAATAAATATTTTTAAATGAAATTTGAACGTTTTAAATTTCTAATGACTAGCCCCATGAAGAAATTAGGAAAGAAAGACTGAAGTGAGGTAGCAGCAGCAGCAGCAAGTGCACCTTAATTTTTAGAAAAAATACATTTAGGTCATAACATGCAGTTCATAGTCAGAGAATATATGATTCGAAATATATCTACATTATGTCAAAACTGTGAAAGTTTCTTGAAAGGCCTCAACCTAAATGTCAACAGATCTGTCTTTAAATACTGACAGTAAAGTTATTCTGGAGCTTTCTAGGTAGTGCAGTGGTAAGGAACCTGCCTGCCAACACAGGAGAGAAGAGACACAAGTTCGATCCATGGGTCAGGAAGATCCTTCGGAGAAGGAAATGGCAAGCTGCTCCAATGTTCTTGCTTGGAAAATTCCATGTACAAAGGAGCTTGATGGGCTTCAGTCCTTGGGGTTGCAAAGAGTTGGATATGACCGAGTACACACACACACACACACACACACACACACACACATATACACACAAATTTACTTCTACATAGAAAACTATCAGTAAAATCTACATTAATTAAGTGGAATAGTTCTCTGTTATTTGTCAAATTGTTTTAATAAATTATCAAACCTTATGCTAAACACAGGATTAAGTTAGAAAATTTGGCTCATGGAACTATGAACATTTGTAATGATACGATTGTTGTCCATATGTTCTTTCTTTTTAGATATTTGCAGGCTATCTGAGAATAAAACAGCCTTTATCAAAAACTTACTTAATAAAATGGAATTTATTTTTGCTAATTTGGAGATAAATTTTTTATCAATAGTTTTATCAATATTAAAGTCAATAGTTTTGTTGATTTAGTAGCTTGAGCTCAGAAAGAAATTTCCAATGGATTTTAATTGATATCCCTTCCTTTTCAATATCATTTTTTATTTCTATAGAATATGTTTTCTTCCATTTGTTCTAATGTGTGGTGTTACTTATTTTTCATGATTCTTAAAGATAATTTTTAAAGCAGTTTTAGTTCTACAACTCAACTGAGAGAAAAATATGGAAATATTCCATATTTCTCTTATTCCAATACATGCATAGCTTCCTCCATAACCAAAATCACTCACCATAATGGTACATTTTTGTTTTGTTTTGTTTTTAACTAACAATTAGTCTACACAAATGCATCAGAACTACCTTTCATACTTTACAGTAGAGTTAATTTGCACATTCTATGGTGTTAGTCAGTCATATCTGATTCTTTCAGACCCCATGGACTGAAGTACACCAGACTCCTCTATCTATGGAATTATCCAGGCAAGAATACAGAAGTTGATAGCCATTCGTTTCTCTGGGGGATCTTCCTGACTGGGATCGAACGTGGGCCTCCTACATTTCAGGCAGATTCTTTACCATCTTAGCCACCAAGGAAGTCCTGTATAAAGATGTGTATCCATCAATTTAGTTTCACCCAGAATATTTTAAAAATACTTCAATTAAAATTTTCTGTACTCTATTTATCTTCCCTTTCCAACTCTAGCAACCACGTTTTTTTTTTTTTTTAACTTTACACAAAGCTTCCTATCCATTTGGTAAATAACAAGGAGCATGAAAGCTGGATCTTATGGTAAGAATACATTTAATTTTGTAACAAACCATCACAGTGTCCTCCAAAATGAGATTAACAGTTTGCATTTCCACCAGCAATGTATGAAAATTCCTATTGCTTCCCATCCCAACCAGCTTTTTGTGTTGTCAGTATTTCAAATTTTAGTCATTCTAACAGGTTGTATAATGGTATCTCATTTGAACTTGCAATTTTATGATGGCATGTGATATGGAGCATCATTTTATATGCTTATCTGCCACTGTATATCTTTGATAAATGTTAGATAAGATGTTTGGTCTATTTTTTAACTGGGTTGCTATCTTGTTATTGTTGAGTTTTAAGAGTTCTTTGTCCATTTGGGTATTAGTCTCTTCTCAAATGTGTCTTCTGCAAACATTTTCTATTCTGTGGTGTGTCTTTATTCTCTTGACATTGTACTTCCCAGAGTAGAGGGTTTTTTTTTTTTTAATTTTAATTAAGTCCAGCTTATTTATTTATTGTTGAGGTTACATCAAGAAAATCATTGCCATAATCAAGGTCATCGAGGTTTTCCAGATTCCTTTAATTTAATATATTTGTACATTTAGGTCTGTCATCTATTTTGAGTTAATTTCTGTGAAGTGTGTAAAATATGTCTAGATTGATTTTTTTTTTTCACGCATGAGTGTTCACTTGTTCCAGCACCTTGTGTTGAAGAGGTTATTTTGTTCTATTGCATTACATGTTCTCCTTTATCAAAGATCAGTTGATTATGTTTAGGGGAGTGTATTTATGGGCTCTTTATTCTGTTCCACTGATCTATTGTCTATTTGTTCACCAATACTTTACTCTCCTGATTACTGTAGTTTTTTTAAGTCTTGAAGTCAGGTAATGTCAGCCCTCTAACTTTATTGTTTTCCTTTGATATTTTGTTGGCTGTTCTGGGTTGTTTGCCTCTCCATGTATACTTTAGAATCAGTTTACTGATATGCATTAAATAACTTGCTGGCATTTGGATGGGATTCCCTTAAATATACAAAATTTGGGAAGAATTGACATGTTGACAGTATTAAGTATTCCTATCCATTAATATGGGATAACTCTTTATTTACAGTTAAATTGTGTTCATCTCATCAGCATTTTTCCTTCTAGACGTTTTATATATATTTTTTATAGATTTGCAACTAAGTATTTTCTTTTTGTGAGTGCTAATGCAAATGGTGTTTTTTGTAATTTGTTCATTGTTGATATCTGGTAAAACAGTTGACTTTTACATTTATTTTAATATTATTTATGCCTTTTTAACACTAGGTTGAGAGGGCAATATGTTAACTTAATGCAAAGTAACCTCCATGAGTATCTTTTAAGTTTTAGTATTTGCCATGGTGTAAATACTAGGCTCCCAGGTGGCTCAGTGAGTAAAGAATCCACCTGCAATGCAGGAGATGCAGGAGACATGGGTTCAATCCCTAGATTGGGAAAATCTCCTGGAGAAGGGAGTGGTAACACACTCCAGTATTCTTGCCTGGAGGATCCTATGGACCTAGGAGTCTGGCAGGCTACAATCCACAGGGTCGCAAAGAGTCAGACATGACTGACATGACTGAGCAAGCAAGCAAGCATGGTATAAATAATATATTGCCTTGCCCCAACCATTCCAAAATTTAGCATCTTAAAACAATAACCAATTATGTGGCTTGCAGTTTTGAGAATCTGCAGTTGGGTTTGGATTACGTTAGATGTCTCATCTGCAGATCTCAGCATTTATACAAGCATTATACAAGCATTTCTATGTTATACATATAAATACTTATATGTATTTATACAATACATATACAGACATTTATATGTTAATCGAAGTCAAGCTGACAGACAATGGCAGAAAATTAAGTTGTCTAGGCATTAGATAGCCCTTGGGTGGGAAGATTTGGATAACAGAGACATTGTCTTCAATCAGGACAACCCTGCTTTCCGTGTTTTTCACATTACTAGTTATAGGTTCCTAAGAACAGTATTAGAGAGGATAAATATCTTCTCACATCACAATTGTTAACATTATACTGGTCAAAACAAGTCACATAACTGCTCCCAGAAAGGAAGTTGGATGCCACAAGCAACAAGTATTTGAGGAGAATTTGTGGCCATATTTGCTATCACCTCTGTGTTTGGTTTCTGTGTCTTCCCGAGTGGCACTAGTCATAAAGAACCTACCTACCCATACAGGAGACAAAAGAGATGTTGTTTTGGTTTCTGGGTTGTGACAATCCCCTGAAGGAGGACATGACATTTCAGTCCAGTATGCCTGCAAAGAAAATCCCATGGACAGAGAGTAGCCTAGTGGGCTACAGTCCATAGGATTGCAATGAGTTGGACAAGACTGAAGAGACTTAGCACACATGAACATGCTTCCTTATCCTCAAACTGAAGTATTAACAAAGCTTCTATATAAGGTTCTTATGTTATTTCAATTAATCAATATTTTAAATTACTTAGAACAAAGCCTAGCAAATGTTAAGACCTATATTTTTGTTATTATTATTGATGTTTTTACTAAATATAAACAATGAGAAAATATAAGTCCCATGATAATAAATACCATATTATACAAATTTACATAAAATCAGTGTTGGCTATAAACTCAGTTCAGCTCATTCAGAAGATATTAAAAAGAAGTGGCAAAAATACACAGAAGAACTGTACAAAAAAAGAGCTTTATGACCTAGATAATCATGATATGATCACTCACCTAGAGCCAGACATCCTGGAATGTGAAGTCAAGTGAGTCTTAGAAAGCATCACTATGAGCAAAGCTAGTGGAGGTGATGGAATTCCAGTTGAGCTATTTCAAATCCTGAAAGATGATGCTGTGAAAGTGCTGCAATCAATATGCCAGCACATTTGGAAAACTCAGCAGTGGCCGTGGGACTGGAAAAAGTCAGTTTTCATTCCGATCCCAAAGAAAGGCAATGCCAAAGAATGCTCAAACTACCACACAATTGCACTCATCTCACACGCTAGTAAAGTAATACTCAAAATTCTCCAAGCCAGGCTTCAGCAATACATGAACCATGAACTTCCAGATGTTCAAGCTGGTTTTAGAAAAGGCAGAGGAACCAGAGATCATATTGCCAACATACACTGGATCATGGAAAAAGCAAGAGAGTTCTGGAAAAACATCCATTTCTCTTTTATTGACTATGCCAAAGCCTTTGACTGTGTGGATCATAATAAACTGTGGAAAATTCTGAAAAAGATGGGAATACCAGACCACCTGACCTGCCTCTTGAGAAACCTGTATGCAGTTCAGGAGCAACAGTTAGAACTGGACATAGAATAACAAACTGATTCTAAATAGGAAAAGGAGTACATCAAGACTGTATATTGTCACCCTGCTTATTTAACTTATATGCAGAGTACATCATGAGACACTCTGGGCTGGAAGAAGCATAAGCTGGAATCAAGATTGCTGGGAGAAATATCAATAACCTCAGATATGCAGATGACACCATCCTTATGGCAGAAAGTGAAGAGGAATTAAAAAGCCTCTTGAAAAAAGTGAAAGAGGAGAGTGAAGAAGTTGGCTTAAAACTCAACATTCAGAAAACTAAGGTCATGACATCTGGTCCATCACTTCATGGGAAATAGATGGGGAAACAGTGGGAACAGTGTCAGACTTTATTTTTGGGGGGCTCCAAAAATCACTGCAGATGGTGATTGCAACAGTGAAATTAAAAGACACTTACTCCTTGGAAGAAAAATTATGACCAATCTAGACCGCATATTAAAAAGCAGAGACATTACTTTGCCAACAAAGGTCCTTCTAGTCAAGGCTATGGTTTTTCCAGTGGTCATGTATGGATGTGCACCTTGGACTGTGAAGAAAGCTTAGCGCCAAAGAATTGATGCTTTTGAATTGTGGTGTTGGAGAAGACTCTTTCAAGTCCCTTGGACTGTAAGGAATCCAACCAGTCCATCCTAAAGGAGACCAGTCCTGGGTGTTCATTAGAAGGACTAATGCTCAGGCTGAAACTCCAATACTTTGGCCAGCTCATGCGAAGTACTGACTCTTTGGAAAGACCCTGATGCTGGGAATGATTGAGGACAGGAGGAGAAGGGGATGACAGAATATGAGATGGCTGGATGGCATCACCGACTCAATGCACACGAGTTTGGATGAAGTCCGGTAGTTGGTGATGGACAGGGAGTCTTGGAGTGCTGCGATTCATGGGGTCACAAAGAGTTGGACACCACTGAGTGACTGAACTGAACTGAACTGAACTGAGCTTTCTTTATAGTTCACCTCTCACATCCATACATGACCACTGGAAAAACCATAGCCTTGACTAGATGGACCTTTGTTGGCAAAGTAATGTCTCTGCTTTTTAATATGTCTAGATTGGTTATAATTTTCTTTCCAAGAAATAAGCATCTTTTAATTTCATGGCTGCAATCACCATCTGCAGTGATTTTGGAGCCCCCTCCAAAAAAGAGTCTTCCACTGTTTCCATTGTTTCCCCATCTATTTGCCCTGAGGTGATGTGACCAGATGCCATGGTCCTAGTTTTCTGAATGTTGAGCTTTAAGCCAACTTTTTCACTCTCCTCTTTCATCAAGAGGCTCTTTAGTTCTTCCTCACTTTCTGCCATAAGGCTAGTGTCATCTGCATATCTGAGGTTATTGCTATTTCTCCTGGCAATCTTGATTCCAGCTTGTGCTTCTTACAGCCCAGCATTTCTCTTGATGTACTCTGCATATAAGTTAAATAAGCAGGGTGACAATAGACAGCCTTGACATACTCCTTTCCAAATTTGGAACCAGTCTGTTTTTCCATGTCCAGTTCTAACTGTTGCTTCCTGACCTGCATTCAGTTTTTTCAAGAGTCAGGCCAGGTTGTCTGGTATTCTCATATCTTTCATAATTTTCCACATAAGCTTCGGCATTGTCAATAAAGCAGAAACAGATGTTTTTCTGGAACTCTCTTGCTTTTTTGATGATCCAGCAGATGTTGGCAATGTGATCTCTGGTTCCTCTGCCTTTTGTAAAACCAGCTTGAACATCTGGAAGTTCAGGGAAGTTCCATGTAGTTCCTATCAGTTACATGGAACATTATGAGTAATCTGTACATATGCTTTTTATGAATAAATGAATTTATTAAAGTGACATCTTTCAGCTATCTTTTTAAATGCTAACTGAAGAGTCTGGCTCCTATTTAAAAACCTGTGTGTGATATTTTAGACTTGAGTGTAGGCAATTCTAAAGGTTTTTCCTGCCGGGCCTCACAGGGAAAAGCTGCCCTCCCCACACCAGACTTGTTGAACAGCCAGTGAGCTGCAGTTTCTGAAGAGAGTAGCCATCAAGGACTCTTGACCCTCTGACCAGCCATGCTCTTATGCATTATTTTCATTTCTAACCCTGGGGCATTTCCTTTGAGGATTTCTCTATTAAAGCCATAGACAGAAGATTTCTCAAATGCCTTAGCTGACATCAGCGTACTGGAGAAACGGGGCATACGTGACACTCTTTTCCACTCTGACTCATGGCTCAGCACTTTTTCCACTCCTGGCTCTTCCCTCCTACCCCTTGCTTCCAGGGTTCATAAAACTGCAACTGGAGAAGCCTCCAGGTTCCCTGGCAATGAGATAACTTCCATATCTGCACTCAGCCACCTGACCCAGCATGTGGGGATGTGGTGATGGAGTGGGTGTAGACATTTCTCCAGTTTAACATGTTCTGCAACCCACTCCAGTGTTCTTGCCTGGAGAATCCCAGGGACAGAGGAGTCTGGTGGGCTCCCGTCTATGGGGTCGCACAGAGTTGGACACGACTGAAACGACTTAGTAGCAGCAGTAACATGTTCATAATCACTGTAAGTGATTAAATACTTGACTGTTACTTACATTTTTGGCCTGTTGCTTTTACAACTCCTGAGAGCAAGCTGAGCAGACAGGTGTCAGAATAACCAATTAAAGCAATAAATTGTTGTATTATATACAATTAGACCAAGCATAAAAAAAATTGATAAAATAAGTGTGAATTTTGAAGGCACTGTTTTTGCGAGTTTAGTCAGTAAAGGCCCCTCTAAGCAGGGAGTATCAGAAACTCATTATATATTACACACTTACTGATTTATTTGTTTACTTTCTGTCTCCCCAGTTTGACTGCAAGCAGTGTGTGCAAAGGAATTTTGTCTGTTCTCAGTTGTATCCTCAGTGTCTAGAAGAATGTCAGGTATTATATATGCCCTCTACAAATGTGTATATTCACTATATTAATGATGAATGTTTTGTATTAACAGTAATTGAAATGTTATTTATATCAAAATTACTAAAAAGAAGAATTTATGCAGCTCAGTATAATGAGATTGTTTCTTAAGTATTTGTTGCATTATGTAAGGTCCATGTGGCAAAAAAAAAAGATCCATTATAATGTACTAATAAGTGTTAGATATTTAACACTTCAAGTAAAATAAACTAATGACGGAACAATTTAGTATCCACATTTGCTTCCCTTCTCCTCCAAGATAGTTGATATGTCTTCCTGGTATTTAATGGTGATTTATTTGCAACAAGGCTTTCTTTATTCCAAACTGATTACTCTGATCTACCCTTGTCCACTGGAGAAGGAAATAGCACCCCACTCCAGTACTCTTGCCTGGAAAATCCCATGGATGGAGGAGCCTGGTGGGCTGCAGTCCATGGCTTCGCTAAGAGTCGGACACGACTGAGAAACTTCACTTTCACTTTGCACTTTCATGCACTGGAGCAGGAAATGGCAACCCACTCCAGTGTTCTTGCCTGGAGAATCCCAGGGACGGGGGAGCCTGGTGTGCTGCTGTCTCTGGGCTCGCACAGAGTCGGACACGACTGAAGCAACTTAGCAGCACCCTTGTCCACATTATGTATTCTTATAATTCTCTTGCAGTGGTCTTTAGCTGTTTTTGGCAGGAGAAATAGATCTACGAAATACTCAACTTTTCAGTACATGAAGGTAACCATCTGGGAATATTTTAAATAACAAAGTATTCCAGTAAGTTGCAATATTTGGGTATGACTTGAAATTTTAAAACTTTACTAGTGGTGCTATTTTTCATTAGCCTAATGGGCAAGAAAACATGTCCCCACAAGCTAACAAATTCACTTTGGTTGGTGGAGAGTTCAAAGAATTTGAAACAGAGGAAGGACCAAAAAAAATCTTACAATGTTAGCATTTTAAGACCTTTGTGAAAATCTCCCAATTTTGATATCTATCCTGTGTTTCTAAGGAGTGTACTGGCCTCAAGAATTTAATAGGATAATTACACTTCATTACTTTTTCCCTTTTCTTACTTACTTCTGAACTTTAAGAGACTACAAGTCCTGGAGGAAAGTATCTTCTACTGATATATACAAATAACATAATATATGTATATATTTATATATAGTATGTGTATATATACAGATAATATATTATATATATATATTTATATATATATATATATGCATGTGTACATGTATATATACTATGTTTCCCATTCACATACATTGCAAGTTCATTGTTCACCTAATTTTTTTCCTTTCCATTTAATCTCCATCTCCTGATACATCAACAGCAGGGAGCTTTCATTTGTTATTTGGTTAAATCACAAATCTCCTGCAACATCATGTTTAATGGCATTAATTTCAGCTTCAGTTAGCAAGTTTCTTTTCACAATGGCTTGTCTCCAACCTGTTATATTTTGTTCATTTATTTAATCTGGTTGTCAGCTCAGGGTATTTGTTGATAAATTGCTAGAATATTTTCTGTCTCTATATAACTGTAATATTTTCTGATTGAATACCTTCTCTAAAACAGCACTTTAATCTTATGCTTAAAAATTCCAATTACTAGGATTTTTAGGTATACAATTCTGATGATTTCACTTCTTGCATCTGCCAAAACAATTTAACCACTTACGTTAAAATGTTCTCAGTCCTTAAAATTTTGCAATATATTATTTGTGGAGCTTCTAAGTAATTGAGTAAATAATGAATTCCATCCTTAGATTTGTTTGACACTTTTGAAAGCTACATCGACCTTCCCCATGGCTATATTTATCACTGTATTTGAGTTGTTCAACAGAGTTCTCTAATCACTTACCTATATAGGCATGAGAGAAAATATATACATGAAATACAAAGTTTTGGCAAGTGTATAATATTTAGAATATAAGTATATATAGCACTTAAAATGCACTAATTTATTTTGTCACAGGCTTCTGATAAGTTTGATATGTTTGTTATCATTAAAAATATATATCATCTAACACATGTATTTCACATTCCTGATATATTCATACATATTTCATTACATATATACATACATATGTATACATATACATACATATACATACACACACATATATATATAAACTACTGATCCATGCAACAGGACTGGATGAGTCTCAAAAGCTTTATGTTAAATGAAAGATGACAGATACATAACAGTTAATTCTATGTGTTTCTATGTCTATAAAATGCAAACTAAACTATACTGAGAAAATAAGACCAGTCATTGCCTGAGATCAAGAGATGGAAGGAGGAATGGATTGACAATTTTCTTAGGAACTTCTGAAAGAAATAAAAGTGATCTGTATTGTGATTGTGGCAGTAAATTTCATGAATGAGTACAACTACTAAATCTCAAGTTGTACATGTTAAATTATTGCCCATTTTTTTCCTTATAGGTAAACTATTACCTATATTCGACGGATGTTTTCAGGAAATGTACATTCTAAATAAACCTTAAATCTCCACTTTACTAATTCCACTAACATCCTAATACAAGCCACAATTACATTTTATTTGAATAATAATATCAGCACTGTTATCACTATATTCACTTCTACTCAATATCAAATATTTTGCACACAGAACTAAGGTAATCTTTCAAATTGATGATGCCAGTCCTGTTTTTAAAAATAGAAAATACATTTTCTTTCTTTTACAAGTGGTTGACCAGTTTTCCCAGCAACACTTGTTAAAGAGATTGTTCTTTCTCCATTGTATATTCTTGCCTCCTTTGTCAAAGAGAAGATGTCCATAGGTGCGTGGGTTTATCTCTGGGCTTTCTATTTTGTTCCATTGATCTATATTTCTGTCTTTGTGCCAGTACCATACTGTCTTGATGACTGTGGCTTTGTAGTAGAGCCTGAAGTCAGGCAGGTTGATTCCTCCAGTTCCATTCTTCTTTGTCAAGATTGCTTTGGCTATTTGAGGTTTTTTGTATTTCCATACAAATTGTGAAATTATTTGTTCTAGCTCTGTGAAGAATACCATTGATAGCTTGATATGGATTGCATTGAATCTATAGATTGCTTTGGGTAGTATACTCATTTTCACTATATTGATTCTTCCTATCCATGAACATGGTATATTTCTCCATCTATTAGTGTCCTCTTTGATTTCTTTCATCAGTGTTTTATAGTTTTCTATAAGATAAGAAAGCTGTGGTACATAATACACAATGGAGTATTACTCAGCCATTAAAAAGAATACATTTGAATCAGTTCTAATGAGATGGATGAAACTGGAGCCTATTATACAGAGTGAAGTAAGCCAGAAAGAAAAACACCAATACAGTATTCTAACGCATATATATGGACTTTAGAAAGATGGTAACGACAATCCTGTATGCGAGACAGCAAAAGAGACACAGATGTATAGAATAGTCTTTTGGACTCTGTGGGAGAGGGAGGGGAGAATGATTTGGGAAAATGGCATTAAAACATGTATAATATCATATAAGAAATGAATCACCAGTCCAGGTTCGATGCAGGATACAGGAGGCTTGGGGCTGTTGCGCTGGGATGACCCGGAGGGATGGTATGGGGAGGGAGGTGGGAGGGGGGTTCAGGATGGGAACACGTGTACACCCGTGGTGGAAGCATGTTTATGTATCGCAAAACCAATACAATATTGTAAAGTAAAAAAAAAAAATAAATAAATAAATAGAAAATACATTTTCTGAGAATTCATGGTGAATTCCAAAATTCTTACCATGGCCTGAAGGGTCCTGAACTTTCTTGCATGGACCTTTCCAGCCTAAATTGTGTCCCTCTGCCCTTGATTAATACACTTCAAGGTATACAGTCGGTATTTAATGTTCTTTAAATATATAAGGCTCCTCTCCATCAGGGACTACTTCTAAATCCATACTCATTGTACTGTGATTCCTCCTTAGGCTTCCCTGGTAGCTCAGATGGCAAAGAAAAGTGAAGTAAAAGTGAAAGTTGCTCAGTAGTGTCTGACTCTTTGTGACCTCCATGGATTACACAGTCCATGGGATTCTCCAGGCCAGAATACTGGAGTTGGTAGCCTTTCCTTTCTCCAGGGGATCTTCCCAACCTTGGGTTTGAACCCAGGTTTTCAGCATTGCAGGTGGATTCTTTTCTAGCTGAGCCACAAGGGAAGCCCAAGAATACTGGAGTGGGCAGCCTATCTCTTCTCCAGTGGATCTTCCTGGCCCAGGAATTGAACCAGGGTCTCCTGCATTGCAGGCAGATTCTTTACCAACTGAGCTATCAAGGAAGCCCCAGATGAATCTGCCTGAAATGAGGGAGACCTGGGTTCGATCCTTGAGTTGGGAAGATTCCCTGAAGGAGTGCTTGGCAACCCACTCCAGTATTCCTGCCTGGAGAAGCCTCATGAACAGCAGCGCCTGGAGGGCTACAGGCCATGGCCGCAAAGAGTCAGTCATGGCTGAGCAGCTAAGCACAGCACACGGTGATTCCTCCAACTCAACTCAGAAATGAGATTCAATTCAGTTCAGTTCAGTTCAGTCACTCAGTCGTGTCCAACTCTTTGCGACCCCATGAATTGCAGCACGCCAGGCCTCCCTGTCCATCACCAACTCCCGGAGTTCACCCAAACTCAGGTCCATCGAGTCGGTGATGCCATCCAGCCATCTCATCCTCTGTCGTCCCCTTTCCTGTCCCCAGAGGGGATGTCCTCCCGGCATCAGAGTCTTTTCCAATGAGTCAACTCTTCGCATGAGGTGGCCAAAGTACTGGAGTTTCAGCTTTACCAGCATTCATTCCAAAGAAATCCCAGGGCTGATCTTCAGAATGGACTGGTTGGATCTCCTTGCAGTCCAAGGGACTCTCAAGAGTCTTCTCCAACACCACAGTTCAAAAGCATCAATTCTTTGGTGCTCAGCTTTCTTCACAGTCCAACTCTCACATCCATACATGACCACTGGAAAAACCATAGCCTTGACTAGATGGACCTTTGTTGGCAAAGTAATGTCTCTGCTTTTGAATATGCTGTCTAGGTTGGGCGTAACTTTCCTTCCAAGGAGTAAGTGTCTTTTAATTTCATGGCTGCAATCACCATCTGCAGTGACTTTGGAGCCCATAAAAGTAAAGTCTGACACTGTTTCCACCGTTTCCCCATCTATTTTCCATGAAGTGATGGGACCAGATGTCATGACCTTAGTTTTCTGAATGTTGAGCTTTAAGTCAACTTTTTCACTCTCCTCTTTCACGTTAATCAAGAGGCTCTTTAGTTCTTCTTCACTTTCTGCCATAAGGTTGGTGTCATCTGCATATCTGAGGTTATTGATATTTCTCCCAGCAATCTCAATTCCAGAAATGAGGTTAATG
>NW_011495068.1:36192-55829 GCF_000754665.1 Bison bison bison | reverse complement strand
TATTACTCTGGATTGATATGGAACTCTCATGTCTCTGGGCACTTTTCTGCTTTAGTAGTTATCATGATGGATACTAAATGAACCTCTGTGGTGTCATTGCCTCATTTCATGTTATTATTTGCATTTTTATTTAATGTCAATGCTATTGAGATATAACAGATAGATCACATTGTTTATGATGTGCAACATAATTTGGTCTTCATATATGTTGCAAAAAGATTATCAGAGTTCATTAACAAGAATCATCATAATCTACATTCAGTCTGCAAATGTTGCTCATTTTATAACTGAAATTATGTACCTTTTCACAAATATCCCCTAATTTCCCCCAAGCACTGCCTCTAGCAGTGGTGTTTCTGCTCTTTTTCTGAGTTAATGTTTTTTAGATTCACATAAAAATGAGATCATACAATACTTGTCTTTCTTTGTCTGACAACTTCACATGGCAGAATGGCCTCATCATCCACCAAAATCATACCAAATAGGAGGATTTCTTTCATTTTATAACTGAATAATATTCTATCATATATATGTATATATTCTTTACCCATTTATTAATCATGGGACATGTCAATGTCTTTGCTATTATGAATAATGCTCCAATGAACATGGGAGTGCAGATACCACTTCAGTATAGTGATTTTATTTCCTTTAGATATACACACAAAAGTGGGGTTGCTGGACCATGTGTTAGTCCTATTGTAAATTTTTTGAGGAACCAAAATCACACAAGGATTCCCTTTTCTTCACATCCTCACCAGCATTTGCAAATTCTTATCTTTAGGTAATAGCCATTCTAAGAGATGTGAGGTGATATCCCATTGTGACTATCTAGTATGTTGCTGATGTTTAGTTGTTCAGTCATGGTCAACTTTTTGTGACCTCATGGACTGTAGCCCAGACTGTAATACTCTGTTCCTGGGATTTCCCAGGCAAAAATACTGGGTGGGTTGCCATATTCTTCTCCAGGAGATCTTCCTGACCCAGAGGTTGAACTTGTGTCATTGGCAGGTAGATTCTTTACCACTGAGTCGTCAAGGAAGCCCATCTCCTTTAAAAGTGAAAGTGAAGTAATTCAGTCGTCTGACTCTTTGAGACCCTATGGACTGTAGCCCACCAGGCTCTTCCATCCATGGGATTTTCCAGGCAAGAATACTGGAGTGAATTTCCATTCCCTTCTCAAGGGGATCTTCCAGACCCAGGGATAGAACTCAGGTCTCCTGAATTGCAGGCAAACTCTTTACTGTCTGAGCCACCAGGGAATCCCCACCTTGTATGAGTTTGTAAATAGTCTGCCATCCTTTTAAATTTAATAATAATATCCTTTGCTGTGTAAAAGTTCTTTAGTTTGATGTAGTCCTAGTTTTTAATTTTTTCTTATGTTGCTGATGTATTTGATGTTATAACCAAGAAATTAAAAAAAAAATGTCGCCAAGTAAATTCTTCACTGTGTTTTATTCTAGGCGGTTTAGAATTTCAGGTCTATATTTAATATTTTGTACATGTCACGTTAACTTTTGTGAATAGTATGATAAGAAGAGGGTCCAGTTTCACTCGTTTATAGTTGAATAACCAGTTGTTCTAATGTGACTTATTGAAGTAATTGACATATTGCCACTGAATATTCTTGACTCCTTGTTAAATCAGTTGATCATATATGCATAGATTTTATTCCAGCCCCTTGATTCTGTTCCACTTTTTTATGTGTTTATTTGATTCTAATACCACATTGTTTTGATTGCTGTAGATTTTTCATACGATTTAAATCTCGGTGTGATGCCTCTATTTGTATTCTTTACTTACTTTGAGTTATTTTCTAATTGAAGCATAATTGTTTTATAATGTTTTGCAGTGTTAGTTTCTGATGTACTACAAAGTGAATAAGCTAAACATGTTTTATAACATATAAAATTTCACCGTTGAGACTTTAGCCATTCCACCCCTCCAGGCAATCACAGAGCACTGACTTGAGTTCCCTATGTTATATGGCAGCTTTCCACTAGCTATTTTACACATGATAGTGTATGTAGGTTGATGCTACTCTCTCCATTTGCCCCACAGCACTCTTCACCAACTTTCTCC
This sequence comes from Bison bison bison, assembly GCF_000754665.1. Classification (NCBI taxonomy): domain Eukaryota; kingdom Metazoa; phylum Chordata; class Mammalia; order Artiodactyla; family Bovidae; genus Bison; species Bison bison. The sequence goes on along the minus strand of NW_011495068.1, from coordinate 53,747 downwards.
ACAAATCTATTCTCTAAATCTGTGTCTCTATTCCTTCCCTGAAAATATATTAATCAATATCATTTTTCTAAATCCCATTCAGTTCAGTTCAGTCACTCAGTCGTGTCCAACTCCTTGCAACCCTATGAATCACAGCACACCAGGCCTCCCTGTCTATCACCAACTCCCGGAGTACACCCAAACCCATGTCCATTGAGTTGGTGATGCCCTCCAACCACCTCATCCTCTGTCGTCCCCTTCTCCTCCTGCCCTCAATCTTTCCCAGGATCAGGGTCTTTTCAAATGAGTCAGCTCTTTGCATCAGGTGGCCAAAGTATTGGAGTTTCAGCTTCAACATCAGTCCTTCAAATGACCACAGATCCAATGAACCAGATGCCATGATCTTAGTTTTTTGAATGCTGAGTTTTAAGCCAGCTTTTTCACTCTCCTCTTTCACTTTCATCAAGAGGCTCTTTAGCTCTTCTTCACTTTCTGCCATAAGGGTGGTGTCATCTGCATATCTGAGGTTGTTGATATTTCCCTGGCAATCTTGATTCCAACTTTTGCTTCATCCAGCCCAACATTTTGCATGATGTGCTCTGCATATAAGTTAAATAAACAGGGTGACAATATATAGCCTTGACATACTCCTTTACCAATTTGGAACCAGTCTGTTGTTCCATGTCCAGTTCTAACTGTTGCTTCTTGTATACAGATTTCTCAGGAGGCAGGTAAGGTGTTCTGGTATTCCCATCTCTTTAAGAATTTTCAACAGTTTGTTGTGATACACACAGTCAAAGGCTTTGGCATAGTCAATAGAGCAGAAATAGATGCTTTTCTGTAACTCTCTTGCTTTTATGATGATCCAATGGATGTTGGCAATTTGATCTCTGGTTCCTCTGCCTTTTCTAAAACCAGCTTGAACATGTGGAAGTTCATGGTTCACGTATGGTTGAAGGCTGGCTTGGATAATTTTGAGCATTACTTTGTTAGCATGCGTTTTGAGCGGAATTTTGTGTTAGTTTGAACATTCTTTTTGGAGAAAGAAATGGTGACCCACTCTAGTGTTCTTGCCTGGAGAATCCCAGGGACAGAGGAACCTGGTGGGCTGCCATCTATGGGATTGCACAGAGTTGGACACAACTGATGTGACTTAGCAGCAGCAGCAGGAGAACATTCTTTGGCATTATTCTTCTTTAGGATAGTAATGAAAACTGACATTTTCCAGTCCTGTGGCCACTGCTGAGTTTTCCAAATTTGCTGGCATATTTGGTGCAGCATTTTCACAGCATCATCTTTTAGGATTTGAAATAGCTCAACTGAAATTTCATCACCTCTCCTAGCTTTGTTCATAGGCATACTTCCTAAGGCCCACTTGACTTCACATTCCAAAATGTCTGGCTCTAGGTGAGTGATCACACCATCGTGGTTATCTGGGTTATGAAGATATTTTTTGTAAAGTCTTCTGTGTATTCTTGCTACCTCTTCTTAACATCTTCTTATTCTGTTAAGTCCACATTATTTTTGTCCTTTATTGTGCCCGTTTTGCATGAAATATTCCCTTGGTATCTCTGATTTTCTTGAAGAGACCTCTAGTCTTTCCTATTCTATTGTTTTCCTCTATTTCTTTGCATTGATCCCTGAAGAAGGGTTCTTACCTCTTTGTGCTATTCTTTGGAACTTCACATTCAAATGACTATATCTTTCCTTTTTTCCTTTGCCTTTAGCCACTTATCTTTTCTCAGATATTTTTAAGTCTTCCTCAGACAGACATTTTACCTTTGTGTATTTCTTTTTCTTAAGAATAGTCTTGATCACTGTCTCCTGTAAAATTTCTCAAACCTCCATCAATAGTTCTTCAGGCACTCTGTCTATCAGATCTAATCCTTTGAATATATTTGTCACTTTCACTGTATAATCCTAAGGGATTTGAATTAGGTCCTACCTTATTGGTCTAGTGGTTTTCCCTACTTTCTTCAATTTAAGTCTGAATTTTGCAATAAGGAGGTTAATGCAATAATAGGTTAATTTACATAGATTGTTATTATTTTATAAATGATATTTGTTTTACTGTCTCTGAATTCCTTCACTCTATATGACCAATTCTAGGTTCATCCACATCACTATAAATAACCTGATTTCATCCCTTTTTATGGCTGAGTAATATTCCATTGAATATATGTACCACATCTTCTTTATCAATGCATCTGCTCATGAACATTTAGGTTACTTCAATTTCCTGGCCATTGAAAATAATCTTGCATTCAGCTTTGAGTTGCATGTGTATTTTAAATTATGTTTTTCTCAGGATATATACACAACAGTGGAATTGCTGTATCATATAGTAGCTCTGTTTTTAGGTTTTAAAGAACCTCCAAATAGTTCTCCATAGTGGTTGTACAACTTACATTCCAACCAACAGTTTAAGAGAATTCCCTTTTCCCACACCCTCTCTAGCATTTATTGCTTTAAAACATTTTTTTTTTTTCTTTTGATTGTGGCCATTCTGACTGGTGTAAGGTGATACCTCATGTAGTTTTGATTTGATTTCTGTAATAATGAGCAATGTCGAGCACCCATTTGATACTGAGATGCATGAATTGTTTTTATATTTTGGAAGTTAATTCTTTCTGAGTTTTTTCATTTGCAAATATTTTGTCCCACTCTAAGGGCTGTTTTTTGGCTTGTCTATGGTTTTCCTTGCTGTGTAAAGGCATTTAAGTTTAATTATGTCTCATTTGTTTATCTTTGCTTTTATTCTACATGGTGAATCAAAAAAAAAATCTTGCTGAAATTGATATTCAAGAGTATTCTGCTTATGTTTTCCACTAACAACTTTACAGTGTGTAACTTTACATTTATGTCTTTAATCCATTTTGAGTTTATTTTTGTTCTTTGCATTAGGAAGTATTCTAAATTAAATCTTTATATAAACGTCCCAGTTTTTCCAGCACCAATTATTGACGAGACTCTCTTTTCTCCATTATATTTTTGCCTACTTTATCAAAGATAAGTTGACAATAGATGTGTGGGTTTATCTCTGGGCTTTTTTAATCCATTCCATTTAGCTATATTTCTGTTTTGGTGCCAGTAACATACTGTCTTGCTTACTATAGATTAGTAGTATTGTCTGAAGTCAGGAACCCTGATTCCTCCAGCTCTGTTTTTCTTTCTCAGCATTGTTGTGGCCACTTGAAGTCTTCTGTGGTTTCATACAAATTGTTGTTGTTGTTCAGTTGTTAAGTCATATCCAACTGTTTGCCACCCCCTGAACTGCAGTATACCAGGCTTCCCTGTCCTTCACTCTCTACTCCCAGAGTTTGCTCAAACTCAAGTCCATTGAGTAGGTGATGCCATCCAACCAACTCATCTTCTCTCATCCCCTTCTCCACCAGCCCTCAATCTTTCCTAGCATCAGGGTCTTTTCCAATTAGTCAGTCCTTCGCATCAGGTGGCCAAACTATTGCAGCCGCAGCTCAGCATCAGTCCTTCCAATAAAGATTCAGGGTTGATTTCCATTGGGATTTACTGATTTGATCTTGTTGTCCAAGGGACTCTGAAGAGCCTTCTCCAGCACCACAGTTCAAAAGTTCTTCAGCACTCAGCCTTCTTTAGGGTCCAATTCTCACGCATGACTACTGGAAAAACCATAGCTCTGACTAGAAGGACCTTTGTAGACAAAGTAATGTCTCTGCTTTTTAATATGCTGTCTAGATTTGTCATAGCTTTCTTCCAAGAGGCAAGGGTCTTTTAATTTCACAGCTTCAGTCACCATCCACAGTGATTTTGGAGCCCCAAAAATAAAGTCTGTCACTGTTTTCATTTTTTTCCAGTCTATTTGCCATGAAGTGATGGGGCTCAACGACATGATCTTAGTTTTTGAATGTTGAATGATCTTAGTTTTATGAATGTTGAGTTTTAAGCCAGTTTTTTCACTTTCCTATTTCACCTTCACCAAGAGGCTTTTTAGTTTCTCTTCAATTTCATCACTAGGGTGGTGTTATCTGCATATCTGAGGTTATTAACATGCTTGTTTATGGAAATGTATTTTTCTAGGTTATGCAATTTGTTAGCTCGTAACTGTTCATAGGAATCTTTTATAGTGATTTATATTTCTGTGGGTCCCAGTTATAATTTACTCTTTTTCATTTTTATTTGACACTTCAGTTATTTTTCTTTAAGTCTAGATGACATTTCTTCAAATTTGTTTACCTTTTCAAAAAACAACTCTTAGCTTGTTGATTTTTTTCTATTACTTTTAATTGCCTCTATTTTGTTTATTTCTGCTTCAATCTTTGTTATTTCCTTACTTGTCTTAATTTAGGATTCCTTTCTTCCTCTATCTACTTCTTCCATGTGTAAATTTTACTTGTTTTTGAGAGATTTCTTTTTTATTAATGTAGTAATTTATTGCTACAAATCTTTCCTATATAACTGCTTTTGCAGCAACACATGAGTTTTTATATATTGTATCCTTTTTCATTTGTTTAAGATTTTTTTTTTTCTTAACTTATTGCTTTTTCTGGAGGATTTATTTCCATGTATTTCTGATTTTTCTATTTTGGTATCCTTTTATCTCTTGTCTTTATTTTTTGTGTCCCTACTGTAGGCATTTGTTTAATGTTTATTATGAAAATTGGGGGTGACTTATTGCTTAATTATTGGTATCCAAATCTCTCCAAAAATAGTTTGATCTTATCAGTCTTTATGTTTAGATGAGCTCATACACCTCTCTCCTGCTCTGCTCCATCTTGGATGTCAATAATGTGCAGATTTTTTGATGGTATACTGTAGTTCATGTAGGCTTTTTTCACCTTTTTCCTGTTCTCTGATTAGGTAATTTCAAATGATATCTTCTACTTCACAGGTTATTTCTTCTTCTTGACCTAGTCTGCTATTTGTGCTCACTATTGCATTTTTAGTTTGGCTCCATAATTTGTGTGTATTTTTGAAATAAATTCTAACTCTGCTAAACTCATTTTGTTTGTATTTTGATTCCTGATTTTATTAAGCTGTCTATTTTCTTGTGACTCACTGAGCTTTCTTAAAATCATCGTTTTGAAGTCTTTATTAAACGAAGTGCAATTCTCTATTTCATTGGGGTCACTTGCTGGAAGTTTTTGAAATCCTTTAGTAGTATCATAATATCTTGGGGTTTTGTACTCCCTGATGTTCATTCTTGTTTCTTGGTGAAAACTAAGTCGCCTTCTCATGTTTTTACTGATGGCTTCAGCCTTGCTTGAGATTTTGAGACTTTTTAGGTCCTTTCAATGAGTATACCTGCTCCATACTTTGTTGCCCTTTTGTGGAAGGATTCTTAATTTGTATGTCTTTTCTCGATCTTAAAAAAAATAAAAAAATAAAGACAAAAACAGTCAAGGTGCTCACCACTTCTCTTTTGCTTTCCCTAATTTGATACTGAAAATTCATGTGTATTGTTTCTGCCAGGAATACAGGGTAGGGACAGTTTTCTGAATATGCTCACTAGCCATCTGCAAAAGTTTGCTCTTGTTGCTTTGAAAACACACATGGGAAAATGGCCAGAGTGGCACGTGTGTGAGTGAGGCAACAGGAGAACTAAGGATGCCCATGGGGCCCTTTGGGGATCTACAGCTGATGATCTGCAGTAGCTCACAAGAAGTCTCATGGGGACCAGTAGGGTTGCCTTCCTTTTTATGCCCTGAAAGAGTCCTATTTATTGCTCCTCTGACAACTCCTTGTTGCTCAGTTTCACAGAACATCTCAGTATTCTGAATGGGCGAGAAACAAAGTCTAAGTCTAGCTCACTTTGGGAGAATCCTGTGAAAACAGGGCAGCCAGGTGCTCACTCACATGCTCTCACTTTACCCTGTGGGAGAAATCACAGGTAGGAATGTCTTTCTTGGCACTGAGTGGTACAGTCTTGGGAGAAGCTGATGAGGGTAATCCAATTTGGGGTTCTTTTTGTTGTTGTTCCAGTTATACACTGGGAATTATAAGCTGTATTCCTCAACTTCCACAAAATATCATTTCTGAGTAGTTTTATAAATTGGTATTCTTTGAGGGAAAACCCATGGAAAACTGTTATTCTGCAATTATGATGATGCCACTCTCCTCTGTATGTCTTATGCCTTGCATTCTCTATAGATTAAACATCTCTGCTTTACAAACACCCTAATTTTCCAGCATATGGTACAATGGCTATTGCATGGGATATGCTTACCTACTGTGTGCAATGATTTTATTAATATACTCAAAAAGAAATTGTGTAAATATTGTTTCTGATGAACTATGTTAAAATCAATGAAAGTAAATATAAAAGACAGAAATACCTATTCTAGTACTGTTAAAACTTCAGTTTGGATATTAGATAATAAATAAAAGGAATGCAATACTGCTCACTTTCAATGGCAACTAAAATCTATGAAGAAATGTAAATCATCGAGGACATTAAAATATTAAATAGGGTAATCTAAAATTTCACAGTACATTGGAATGTGAAGAAAAGATGTGAAGGAACTGATAGATAAAGTCATGCAGATTCAGAGTTCTAAGGAAATGTCATTCCAATAAGAAATTTCAAAATTTATAATAGCCCTGAGACACTTGCTATACTGGAAGAAGAACAAGGAATTAGTGTGGGTAGAGTGTACAGAATAGGAAGAAAGATATAAAAGATAATATAAGAGCAATAAGGAGAAAGCAGATGATTCATAGAAATCCAGGACAATGGAAAAAAATTGTTTTATTAGGTGAAATGGGAGGCCAATTAAATTATTTAGAAAATGGAAAGTGACAATCAGAATTATATTTTAAAAGCATATTTTGGAGATTAGTCTGTAATGAACAGACAAGAAGAAATGGAGGGAGTATAGTTAGAGCTACAAGTGTTATTAAAAACCCAACTGAGAAATATGAGTGTATTTGATCAGGGTAGACCATAGGGAGTCTGCTGCTGCTACTGCTGCTAAGTCACTTCAGTCATGTCCAACTCTGCAAGACCCCATAGACGGCAGCCCACCAGGCTCCCCTGTCCTTGGGATTCTCCAGGCAAGAACACTGGAGTGGGTTGCCGTTTCCTTCTCCAATGCATAAAAGTGAAAAGTGAAAGTGAAGTTGTTCAGTTGTGTCCGACTCTTAGCGACCCCATGGACTGCAGCCCACCAGGCCCCTCCGTCCACGGGATTTTCCAGGCAAAAGTACTGGAGTGGGGTGCCATTGCCTTCTCCGTCTAGATGTTGTCAAATCCTGAATATATATTTTAAAGTAGATTCAAAATGTGTTACTAATTCCTGAAGACGGTGGAGGTTCAGAATTTCTGTTGTTGAATATTGCATTAATATGTATTCTACTTTGTGAAATTATTAGGTATTTGCTGCTATGTTGTGACATAAAATTATTTATGCAATTAAAGTGCACAGTATTTTGGATAACCAAACACATATTTGGAGATTATTGCAAGGTCTTGCTAACATTTATTCATAGTGGTTCTTTGGGGAAAAAAAAAAAAGTATTTGAGATAGAATATAGAGGAAATATCTTTGAACTTTTCTTTTTCTCTCTCTAATGTAATAAAATGAGGACTGGAAGTAGATAGAATAAATTAGAACAGGACACAATTGTCTTTAATATCACAGATTTTCTCTACTGCCCACTTCTGCCCTTATGGAAAGAAATTTAACTGTAAGAATCCCATTCATAAGGTAGATGCATGATCACATTTATAGACTCACACTCATTTCAATGTAATAAATCCAAAAAATATGTTTGAAAATAATACTAACTTGATCAGTGATTTCTTCTTCATAAAATTTTGTTTTACATGAGTCAATAATTTAGGTTATAAACAGTTCTGCCAGCATGAATTTTAGCATATTAAATCACAGCTCATGATAAAATTTAATTGCAAATACTTTTGTCAGTAACAAGTTTGGTTGTTTTTACAACCTTCAAGTTTTATAAAATGTTCATTGCTTGAGCAATACTTGACTAATCATTATCAAAATGAATGACACATTTTTAATTTGTTTTTCTGCCTTGTAATCTTCTACATTTTTAAAACAAAATTGATGCTTTCCAACATATATTTGTATGTTTGTATGAAGCAGGAATTGTGTATTTCTTTTATAAGTATTTAAATGATTGTAATATGAAAAATATAAATAATGTAATAACTGAATATATTTTACATTTGATATATATTTAGACATAAAAAGTATACATACCAAATTAATAGTTTTTTATAGAAATGATTAATTTGCACTTTCCTTGATTAGGGCATAACTTAGAATATGTCTCACCTCAATCTCTCTGGTGTGATATACTAGAGCTTACAAGCACATCTTATTAATAAAGTTACATGGTAAACATTTCAAGGATGAAACTATGAAATAATTATAATTATTAGATACATGTTGAGGATACAGAAGAGAAAAAAATAACACAAAAGAAAATAGGTCATATTTCCAAAGGCAAATGACAGTTAAGCTGAGTTTTAAAATATTTATATTTTGGCAGGTAGAATTGAGTAGAGGATATTTTAGGTGAAATGGTAGGAAAAAATAATTGAAAAAATTTAGGGTAAAGAAAACATAGTCAATAGAAGATATAGTTTGAAGAATGATTTAATTATCATCCTCCATGTCTGTTCCTGCCTTAGAAATAGTTTCATCTGTACCATTTTTCTAGATTTCACATATATGTGCTAATTATCAAACTGCATGTTTTAAATCTTAATAAATTAAACATTTATATAGGTATATACATATTTTGTGTTATGATTATATATATTTTATTTTGCATTAAAGTTATATATTTTACACATGAGTATTTGGCATATCTCTGGAGATATTTAATGCTTAAATCCATTTTACAGTACTAACTTCCTTCTAAATAACACATATATAATCTCTCATTTTCTTGATTGTTTATCATTTCAAAAAAAAAAACAGTTAAATTGTCTGAAATACAGTAAGTTTTCTTAACATAGCAACAGCATAAATACAACATAGAGCTTCTAATAAGAGTAATGTTTGTTAGGAAAACAAAAGGAGAAGATTTGGATAATATGCAGTAAATCCATCAATCCCATTGAGTAAAATTGGGGGATGAGGCTGGCATTCTGACAAGTTACTATGTAATGGATAGCAGCATTCTACCTTGCTAGGCAATGAACATCTTTATATTTAATGCTTAAACTAATGCAAACATATGTACTGAAAAGGAAAATCCTTTCATGATTACCTTCATGGTTGCATGCTGAATATAGACTAACAATAAAGGTTTGTACATAGAAACATGCCAGTGTATAAGTATTTGGTCTATCCTTAAAAATCTGGCAGTAATGCAACTCAAATTTTACTACTTTAGTTATATAATTTCTGTAGGCAGAGTTAACTTTTTCATTAGCCTCTTGAATTTAAATGGTCATCTACAAGAACCTAGATTTAATTTGCAATTAAAGTAAAATTGAATTTTAAATTATGCTAATTTCAAAAATAAGAATAGGACCGAATAGGACCAAATAACATCAACCAAAGCATTGCTAATATTAAGCTGGAAAAAAAATCTACCCATGGATGTTTTTAACATTGAAAATGAAAGTGAAAGCATCCCACATTGTGCAACCCCATGGACTGTATCCCACCAAGCTCCACTGTTCGTAGACTTTTCCAAGCAAGATTACTGGAGTAGATAGCCTTATTTCCAGGGGATCTTCCTGACCTAGGGATGGAACCTGGGTTTGTCGCACTGCAGGGGAATCTTTACTCTCTGAGCCACCAGGGAGGTCTTCTTTAACACTATTTATTTTAAAAATTATTATAAAAAATCTTTAAAATATGGGTTGTTGTTTTGCTAATATCTTATTTTTAAAACCTTTTTAACAGAATCAATATTTAAGTAAAATATTTACATAGTATATTCTTTCCTTGTCCAATTATGAAAAAAACTAAATAGTGTCTTACTGAATATGATATCTAAACATGGTTATCTGTGCGGGAGTGTATTTGTTCCCTATTGCTGCAAAAAAAAAAAACAAAAAACAAAAAACGAACTTGGAACCTAAAATAATGTAAATTTATTGTAAGCCTAGAGATCAGAAGTCTGAAATCAGGGCCTCCCTGGACAAAAAAGCTGACAGGGCTGTTTTCCTTTTGGAGACTCGTGGGCAGAATACACTTCCTTGTCTTTTCCAGTTTCTATATTTTGCTCACAGTTTTTGATTTATGGCTATTTCTGTCTTCTAAACTTCAATGGCCAGTCTAGTCTTTCTTATGTTTCATCTCTCTGGTGCTGAGTTTTTCTTTTTTCCTCAATATTTTACTTATAAAGACCATTGTGATTACATTGGGCCCATCAGGATAAACCAGAATATTCATGTATTCCCCAAATTCTGCATTTAATTACATCTGCAAAGTTGCCTAACTATGACATGTAACTTAAGTTCTGAAGATAAAGGCATAGTTATTATTTTTTGGAAGGTTGTATTAGTCTATCACAGGAGTCCCTGAACAATTTTGCAAAGTTAAATCTACATTTTCAAAATATAAAATTAAGCCTAAACAAGTTTAGGGAATAAGTAATTTAGAACAAGATATTATAATTATTTCCCTGTAGAACAATATAATATCTCTGCAGTACAAGATAATATAATTCAGAATCTTCTCTATATCTAAGTTTAAAACAAAATAACTTTATATGTGAGTAGGAAAATGTAAGCCATTAAAAAAAAAAAAAGAACAAGTGAATAAAAGCATACTAAAAGAGACCTGAAATACTACAATTGTTAAAATTGTTAAAGGAGTTATTAAAAAATTTCTTAAGAAGTTAAAGAAAAACATGGTCATAATGATTTAATTGTATACAGAATTTCAGAAAAGGCATGGAGACTTTAAAAAAGAAATAAATGTAGATTATAAATCTGAAAATTGCAATATTTGCACAAAAAAGAATTGTACTTGCAGTCAGATACAAATAAATCTGAAAAATAAAACCCATGGAAAAATTAAAACTAAAAAACAAAAGAACGGGGCCTCAAGAAATTTGTGATGCAAAATCAAATTGTCTAATATGTGAAATTTCATAGAATATAAAGGCAAAGAGTAGGAAAGAAATGTATGTGAAGAAATGATTGTTAAAATATTTCCACATTTGATGAAAAATCCCCAAATTTCAAGGAATTCCAAGTATGCTAATATAGAAATACAGGAAAAGAAAATAAACTCACATAAGCATATCAGATCAGATCAGATCAGTCGCTCAGTCATGTCCGACTCTTTGAGACCCCATGAATCGCAGCACGCCAGGCCTCCTTGTCCATCACCAACTTCCGGAGTTCACTCAGACTCACGTCCATCGAGTCAGTGATGCCATCCAGCCATCTCATCCTCTGTCGTCCCCTTCTCCTCCTGCCCCCAATCCCTCCCAGCATCAGAGTCTTTTCCAATGAATCAACTCTTCGCATGAGGTGGCCAAAGTACTGGAGTTCCAGCTTTAGCATCATTCCATCCAAAGAAATCCCAGGGCTGATCTCCTTCAGAATAGACTGGTTGGATCTCCTTGCAGTCCAAGGGACTCTCAAGAGTCTTCTCCAACACCACAGTTGAAAAGCATCAATTCTTCGGTGCTCAGCCTTCTTCACAGTCCGACTCTCACATCCATACATGACCACAGGAAAAACCATAGCCTTGAATAGATGAACCTTTATTGGCAAAGTAATGTCTCTGCTTTTGAATCTAGGTCGGTCATAACTTTCCTTCCAAGGAGTAAGCGTCTTTTAATTTCATGGCTGCAGTCACCATCTGTAGTGATTTTGGAGCCCAGAAAAATAAAGCCTGACACTGTTTCCACTGTTTCCTCATCCATTTCCCATGAAGTGATGGGACCGGATGCCGTGATCTTCGTTTTCTGAATGTTGAGCTTTAAGCCAACTTTTTCACTCTCCACTTTCACTTTCATCAAGAGGCTTTTGAGTTCCTCTTCACTTTCTGCCATAAGGGTGGTGTCATCTGCATATCTGAGGTTATTGATATTTCTCCCAGCAATCTTGATTCCAGCTTGTGTTTCTTCCAGTCCAGCGTTTCTCATGATGTACTGTGCATATAAGTTAAATAAACAGGGTGACAATATACAGCCTTGACAATATACTTCCTTTTCCTATTTGGAAGCAGTCTGTTGTTCCATGTCCAGTTCTAACTGTTGCTTCCTGACCTGCGTATATATTTCTCAAGAGGCAGATAAGGTGGTCTGGTATTATAGAAGATGCTAAAAACAAAAAAACAGAGAAAATTAGAAATCTAATAGAGAAAAAAGAATCATTGCATAAAGATTACATAGAGCAGAATAATGAAACAGATTGAAAAGGCATATACCACCTCATTAAAGGGCACAAAACAATCAATTGATATTTTTAAAGTGCTGATAGAAAACATGTATAATATCATATATGAAACGAGTTGCCAGTCCAGGTTCCATGCACGATACTGGATGCTTGGGGCTGGTGCACTGAGATGACCCAGAGGGATGGTACGGGGAGGGAGGAGGGAGGGGGGCTCAGGATGGAGAACATGTGTATACCTGTGGAGGATTCAGGTTGATGTATGGCAAAACCAATACAATATTGTAAAGTAATTAACCTCCAATTAAAATAAATATATTTATATTTAAAAAATAAATAAATAAATAAAAGGAAAACAATAAATTATCAACCCGATTTTTATATTCAGAAAAAAACCCTTCAAAAACTGTATCAACATAATAATATTATCATATCAACAAAAATTATAAAAATAGTACTGATTCAAAGCTCAGTACTTGGTTAGTTTGTTTCACACCTTGGATAAAATCATACAGTCTCATTATTTTATATTATTTAAATACTCATTATGGCAAAATTAATATATTCAACTCAGACAACTTTTCTATTCTACAATCTTGTCTGTACAAATGCCACTTTGGAAATTCTGTGGTGGTTCAGGGCCCAGTGTTTAGTACTTCAGGCTTCCACTGAAGGGGGCAAGGATTCAATCCCTGATCCGGGAACTAAGAACTCTTAAGCTTCGCAGTGCAGCCAAAAATGCACAAGTAAATAAATAAAATAAATGCCACTTTAGCAACTATGTTTAGATAACTCAAAATTTATTACATCTGAATCTGCTTCCTGATCTCTCCTTTGAAACTAGGTCTTGTAAAATTCTTTCCCTTTTCACATTATGGCTGCATTGTTCTTTTAGGTGCTCATGTCAAAATAAAAACTAAGATAAAATAGTAAAAAAAAAAAAATGGAAGAATTGGCTTTACTTATGTTTTTATATTTGAAATCTTAAATTTAAACCATCAGGGAATTCTATTATATTCAAAATCTAACCACTTCTCAGGTGTTTTTTTTTTTTTTTCTCTTTCTTTTTTACCATGTGAGATCTTAGTTCTCTGACCCAGGGATCAAACCAATTCCTTGTCCATTGGAAATGTGGAGTCTTAACCACTGGACTCCCAGGGAAGTCCCTGCCTGTGTTCTTATTATATGCTGATTTACTTTCTAGCTTTTAAAGTAGTTTCATCTAGTCTGTTTGCCAGAACAGAAAAACAAGTCACTCTTAAAAAAATTAAGCTTAAATCATTTGAGTTCTTAGCTCAAAGTCCATCAACCCAACTCTTCTGAAGAGTCTAAGTAAAAGAAAATACCCTTACAGTGATCTCCAATACTCTGCATTACCTTTACTCTCTTTAATTTTCAGACATTATTGTCTACTACCCCATTTCTCATCTATTTTTCTTCTTGATATGTATCTCTTGATGTTCTTAAAAGTCCCCAGTCAAATTCCGGCTCGTGGATTTTTAGAGTGATTGCTCCCTCAGTCTGACTGACTTCACTCAGTATGAAATGACACAAAAGAACTTACTTACAAAGCAGAAAGAGACTCTTAGACTCAGAAAATGAACTTATGGTTGCTGAGGGGGAAGTGAGAGTCAGGGACTTTGGAAGGTTATGTGCACTCTGCTATATTTAAAATGGATAACAAGACCTATCGTATAGCACATGGAACTCTGCTCAATGTTATGTGCCAGCCTGGATGGGAGGGAGTTTGAAGGACAATGGATACCTGTATATGTATGGCCGAGCCCTTTTGCCATTCACCTGACATTACCACCAAATTGTTAATTGTCTATACACCCCCCAAAAAATGTTTAAAGTTTTGGGGGGAAATTTCCAGAAGAAAAAAAAAAAGAAGAAGAAGAAGAAACACTGCAGCTGCATTGATTTGCATTCACACCAACAATGAGTGTCCCTTTTCGCCACATCCTTATCAACATTTGTCATTTGTGGTCTTTTAGCTGATAGTCATTCTGATAGGTGTGAGGCGATATGTCATCATGGTGTCAATTTGTGTTTCCCTGATGAATGGTGATGTTGATCATCTTTTCATGTCTTTGTTGGCCATCTGCATAATCTCTTTGAAAAAATACCTATTCAGGTCTTTTGCTCATTTTTAAATCAAGTTGTTTTTGTTTTTTCTTTTTCTGATATTGAGTTTTTTGAACTATGTATTTTTGGGTCCCTTATCAGTTATATTATTTGCAAATATTTTCTCTCAACAAGCAGGTTGTCTTTTCATTTTGTCAATGGATTCCTTTGTTGTGCAAAAAATATTTGAGGCTAATTAGGCCATTTGTAACAACATGGATGGACTTGGAAGGTATTATATTAAGTGAAATAAGTCAAAGGGAGAAAGGCAAACACTATATATATAACTAAAATGGAGAATCTAAAATATGAAACAAATCGCTGAATATAACAACAGCAGTAAAATGATGCATGGTTATAGAGAATAAACCACTGGTTACCAGTGAGGAGAAGAAAGAGGAAGCAAGCAATACAGGAGTAAGGGGTTAAGGGGTAAAAACTACTATGCATAAGATAAAATAAGCTATGAAGATATATTATATAACAGATATATGTTATGGGCATAACTATATACATAAGTATATCATATATAGCACATTCTATAAGTATATAGTATATAATACATATATGCTGTATATGATATATATTGTTCCTTAGCTGCTTAGTCGTGTCTGACTCTATGCAACCACATGGACTGTAGCCAGCCAGGCTCCTTTGTCCATGGGGATTCTGTAGGCAAGGTTACTGGAGTGGGCTGCCTCTAGGGAATCTTCCCAACTCAGGGATTGAACCCAGGTCTCCCTCATTGCAGGCAAATTATTTACCATCTGAGTCACCAGGAAAGCCTATGAATACTAGAGTGTGTAGCCTATCCCTTCTTCAGGGGATCTTCTTGGCCCAGGAATCAAATCAGGGTCTTCAGCATTGCAGGCAGATTCTTTATCAGCTAAGCTACCAGAGGAGCCCATGATATAATGCCACACCTAATAAAAAATGTATGACATATATTATAATTTTTATTAGGTGTGGGATTATTCCTTTTAATCTTGAAGTATTATATAATCTCAATCAAAATTCCTTCTGGAGTCTTTGAGTGAGTGTTGGCAAAACTCTGTAATTAATGCATAAAATAAAATAGGTAAATCAATGTTAAAAAAAGGTATATGGTTTATCTTATATTAATATATTATATGCATTAAAGCAATTATCTATATATATAAATGTGATATATATATAATGTCATATAATTTTAAGTGATGGAAAATAAGATCATTCCAATTTACTAGTTTTAGACTGGTATATGGTTGATGATATAGCCAAATCAGTGATCTCTGTATTGGTAGAATTGGAAATATCAACTGAAAAATTAGCAGAAATGAAAAAAAAAACTCATAGAAGTTAACGACTGTCTATATATCAATTTTTAAAAAGCCATCAGGTATCTATAGGATCAAAGAGACTTGGTTGAAGTGTTCAAGCCTGAAATTCTAGAGGCTATGGATTTTCTTCTTTTTATATTTCTGTTAATATAGAATATTTACCACCTCCCAATAGTGAAAATGCTTTTTGCAACCTTATATGGAATATCATAAGAATTTTTTTTGATAGTGTAAAATCAATAAGAACATCTTAAATTGGGTAGCATTGTATTATGGTAAATCAAGCATTTGGGAATTAGGCACATTGACTTAATTTTATCAACATTTAGCAGATTTACCATGAAATTGTTATATAATATTTCTATTCATAATTTGCAATAGAAATTCATAAGCATCATAAATGTGCAACAAATGACAGATACTATTTTCAAATGTTTATAATCAATGCTGTGTGAAGAACTGTGGCCTTCATATTGAAGTTTATGTCTAAATTTTAAAATGTAATGAAATTATTTCTAATTAAAAGCTGAATATTTTCTTCATTCTTATTTATACATTCTTTGTTCATTCCCTTATAAATAGTAGTAGCTTTTTTTGAGTAATCTTCAGTACTATACTTGTAAAAACTTAATCATTAAAAATAGCAATTTTTTAATAAATTATAATGACCATTTCAATATTTAAATAAAATTGCAAATAGCTAACTAGATTCATTTATAAAACAAGTGAAAATTAGAACTGCTTATGAAGCTATAATTGGAAAAAGCTTCAAATTAATTTTAGTATAAATGTTTGATATGAACATTGAATGTAATTTTTATTGTATAATTATGTATTTCATTTTATATTTATTTTATTGAAAATAAATATGAGGTAAATAAGTGACTCACCTGGCACACACATCATTTTCTGTAGAGCCATGGTCTCATGAGTTAGACAGCCAATTTGGCAGACTTTGTGTGATTTGAAAATTTATTAATAAGACATTACTTAGTTTTAAGCAAAAGGAAATTTCTTAGAATATAGGCATTATCTCCTATACATCTAATAGATAGGAATACTCCAAATCAATAAGAGGAGCTATCAGAAGCTAACCAGTTCAAACTACATAAAGTGAAAGTCGCTCAGTTGTGTCCAGCTCTTTGCGACCCCATGGGCTACACAGTCCATGGAATTCTCAAGGCCAGAATACTGGAGTGGGTAGCCTTTCCCTTCTCCAGGGGATCTTCCCAACCCAGGTCTCCCACATTGCAGGTGGTTTCTTTACCAGCTAAGCCACAAGGGAAGCCCAAACCACATAAGGTACTTTTAAAAGAGTTCAGGTTAAATGCTTAAATTTTTTTTATTAGCATAATGATGTGAATTAAAAATAAACCAGACATACAGATGGCTAACAAACACATGAAAAGGTGCTCAATATCACTCATTATCAGAGAAATGCAAATCAAAACCACTATGAGGTACCATTTCATGCCAGTCAGAATTGCTGCGATTCAAAAGTCTACAAGCAATAAATGCTGGAGAGGGTGTGGAGAAAAGGGAACCCTCCTACACTGTTGGTGGGAATGCAAACTAGTACAGTTACTATGGAGAACTGGAAATAGAACTGCCTTATGATCTAGCAATCCCACTGCTGGGCATACACACTGAGGAAACCAGAATTGAAAGAGACACGTGTACCCCAATGTTAATTGCAGCACTGTTTATAATAGCCAGGGCATGGAAGCAACCTAGATGTCCATCAGCAGATGAATGGATAAGAAAGCTGTGGTACATATACACAATGGAGTATTACTCAGCCATTAAAAAGAATA
>NW_011495068.1:34955-36092 GCF_000754665.1 Bison bison bison | reverse complement strand
TCTAAACGTAAGACCAGAAACTATAAAACTCCTAGAGGAGAACATAGGCAAAACACTCTCTGACATATACATATACACATACACATATAGTCCATTGTGTACATATACACAATGGAGTATTACTCAGCCATTAAAAAGAATACATTTGAATCAGTTCTAACGAGGTGGATGAAACTGGAGCCAATTACACAGAGTGAAGTAAGCCAGAAAGAAAAACACCAATACAGTATACTAATGCATATGTATGGAATTTAGAAAGATGGTAACGAGAACCCTGTATGCGAGACAGCAAAAGAGACACAGATGTATAGAACAGTCTTTTGGACTCTGTGGGAGAGGGTGGAATGATTTGGGAGAATGGCATTGAAACGTATAATATCATATAAGAAACGAATCACCAGTCCAGGTTTGATGCAGGATATGGTATGCTTGGGGCTGGTGCACTGGGATGACCCAGAGGGATGGTACGGGGAGGGAAGTGGGCGGGGGGTTCAGGATTGGGAACAAGTGTACACCTGTGGTGGATTCATGTTGATGTATGGCAAAAACGATGCAATATTGTAAAGTAATTAGCCTTCAATTAAATAAATAAATTAAAAAATAAAAAAAATAAAATCAGAGACATATGCTTTTGGTTTGAATGTGTAGAAAGCTGAAAAGATTGCCACTTACAAAAATTTGAAAAACAGATAAAAAGCAAATAAACAACTGAAAAAAAAAATCCCATCAAAAAACTAAGATCCCTGGACAACCATATTCAAATCTTGAGACATAAAACTACAGAAAGACATAACCTCATAACTTGCCTATCTTCAACTCATGACTCTAGATGCCATATAAGCAGGTAGAACAGTTAATCCAGAATGTTTAACAAGTCATTATAGGTCATGTGTAAGCTCACAGAGATAGAACAAATAATTTCACAATTTGTATGGAAATACAAAAAAAACTCAAATAGCTAAAGCAATCTTGAGAAAGAAGAATGGAACTGGAGGAATCAACCTGCCTGACTTCAGGCTGTACCACAAAACCACAGTCATCAAGACAGTATGATACTGGCACAAAGACAGAAATATAGATCAATGGAACAAAATAGAAAGACCAGAGATAAATCCACACACCTATGGACACCTTATC
>NW_011495068.1:24191-34855 GCF_000754665.1 Bison bison bison | reverse complement strand
ACCCAAAGCAATCTATAGATTCAGTGCAATTCCTATCAAACTACCAATGGTATTTTTCAGAGAATGAGAACAAATAATTTCACAATTTGTATGGATATACCAAAAACCTCAAATAGCCAATGCAATGTTGAGAAAGAAGAATGAAACTGGAGGAATCAACCTGCCTGACTTCAGACTATACTACAAAGCTACAGTCATCAAGACAGTACAATACTGGCACAAAGACAGAAATATAGATCAATGGAACAAAATAGAAAGACCAGAGATAAATCCACACACCTATGGACACCTTATCTTTGACAAAGGAGGCAAGAATATACAATGGAGAGAAGACAATCTCTTTAACAAGTGGTGCTGGGAAAACTGGTCAACCACTTGTAAAAGAATGAAACTGGAACACTTTCTAACACCATACACAAAAATAAATTCAAAATGGATTAAACATCTAAACGTAAGACCAGAAACTATAAAACTCCTAGAGGAGAACATAGGCAAAACACTCTCTGACATATACATATACACATACACATATACACATATAGTCCATTGTGTACATATACACAATGGAGTATTACTCAGCCATTAAAAAGAATACATTTGAATCAGTTCTAACGAGGTGGATGAAACTGGAGCCAATTACACAGAGTGAAGTAAGCCAGAAAGAAAAACACCAATACAATATACTAATGCATATATATGGAATTTAGAAAGATGGTAATGATAACCCTGTATGTGAGACAGCAAAAGAGACACAAATGTATAGAACAGTCTTTTGGACTCTGTGGGAGAAGAAGAGGGTGGGATGATTTGGGAGAATGGCATTGAAACATGTATAAAATCATTTAAGTAATGAATCGCCAGTCCAGGTTTGATGCAGGATACAGGATGCTTGAGGCTGGTGCACTGGGATGACCCAGAGGGATGGTATGGGAAGGGAGGTGAGAGGGGTTTCAGGATGGGGAACACGTATACACCTGTGGGGGATTCATGTTGATGTATGGCAAAACCAATACAGTATTGTAAAGTAATTAGCCTTCAATTAAAATAAATAAATTTAAATTAAAAAAATAATAAAAAAATTAAGAGACAGAAAGAAACTCTGAGGCTTGCAGGCACAGAAAACCACGCATTTTCTTTCAAGATTTTCTTCCCAAAATGTTGCCATTTGAAAACAGAAAATATTAGGGAGAAAAATAGCAGCCATGGCCCAAACTTCCACCAATCCAATCCATGTTTATCTCCTCTGTGGAAAAAAGTAATTGATATCTTGGGCACTCTTTGAAATCCCTGGCCACTTGGAAAGGGGATAGCAGCCACCACCAAAATTGTACACCACTAACATATACTCTTACATCCCCTAACGTATAAGAACCTTATACTTCAGGAGGACATCAATACTTGGGAAAGGGCAGAAAAACATGTTAGGTTCAGAATTGTGTGATGGACATTCCTCTCCAGTCTCCTTCAGCTAAAAACACAGGCCTTCTCTTTCCCCAGTTCCCTGAGGGCTTTCCTTCCAAAAAGAGCAGGATTTCTGCATTTCTCATCTTTCCTCCAGTTCTCTGTTGATGAGAGTATGCTCCTAGTAAATGAGGTCAAGAGGTGGGACTCACTCTTCCAGTGAGCTCCACAGTGTGAAATGGAAGGTCTACCTTGGGCGTGGCATGCGAGAATTCTGAGGACCTGGTAGCCCTTCCCAAGGTTTGAAGGAGTGGCTCCATACCCAGGGAGGTTAGTCAAAACCATGCTTGCTGTTGTTGTAGTTGTTTAGTCACTCAGTCATGTCCAGCTCTGTGACCCTGTGGACTGTAGACCATCAGGTTCCTCTGGCCATGGGATTTCCCAAGCAAGAATACTGGACTGGCTTACCATTCCCTTCTCGAGGGTATCTTCCCAACCCAAGGATTAAGCCTAAGTCTCCTGCAATAGCCGATGGATTCTTAAAATCCCCATCAAGCACTCAGTTTTTAGAGGGAGATATCATGAATAGAGAAGCACACTGTTGTCCACACTTTCAGCTCCAAAGCCCTAGGCTCAGTTACTTTATCTAGATGGAAAAGCAAGCCATAAAATAGATAGATCCATCTTTCTCAAAAGAAATGACTTTATTTACAACAGAGGGTGAAAATATTTAAGGCATCAGAAAACTCCTAAGAACAGTAGAGATTATGGTGAGGGCAATTCTGAGAAAATTTATAGATCTAATGAAAACAGAGTTTTAGATTATAGGTTAAGATAGAGTTTAGACTATGGGATTTCTATTAAAAAAAAAAACAAACAGAGAAAAAATATATCATTCCACAAAGGATAGATAAATAAAATTTTGTATACTCAAACAATGGAATATTATTTATCAATAAATAAATGATAAATTTTCCTGTATTTGTCTTTAATACAATGCTTATTATAAATTATCACATATATAATCATGAAAACTATGTTAAAGGGAAAATAAAGGTAAATATTAATAGAAAGTAATGCAAATATAAATACGTGTAAGAAATAATAAGCACACAGTTCTGAGCCATGTAGACCATGTGTGGAGAGGATAAGATAGAAAACAAACATTTATGCAGATATAAATTTATTTGATTCTAATTTTGTTGCTGTTGTGTGATTGTTTTATAAATGTTTTCTATAACAAAATTATTAATAGTTTAAAATGAATTATCTAATCAAAAATGAAAGAAGACCATAGGTGGCCTAATTATTATTTTGTACCATAGCATTATAATCTATCCAATTATGTGTATATAGGACTAATGTAAAATCAAAGATAAAGCATAACAAACAAAACAACCAAATGTTAAATGATGTTTTTCCTTCACTATTCATTTTAGCATGAATATTTCTTTTTTTTTTTTTTAAATTTTATTTTATTTTTAAACTTTACATAATTGTATTAGTTTTGCCAAACATCAAAATGAATATTTCTATGTAAGTGAGAGTTGGACCATGAAGGCTGAGCCCCGAAAAATTGATGCTTTTGAACTGGGGTGTTGGAGAAGACTCTTGCGAGTCCCTTGGGCAGGGAGATCAAACTAGTCAATCCTAAAGGAAATCAACCCTGAATATTCATTGGAAGGACTGATGCTGAAACTAAAGCTCTAATACTTTGGACACCTTATGCAAAGAGCCAACATATTGGAAAAGATCCTGATGCTGGGAAAGATTGAAGGCAGGAGAAGAAGGGGATGACACAGGATAGGATAATTGGATGGTATCACCGACCCAATGAACATGAGTTTGAGCAAGCTCTGGTAGATGAAGGACAAGGAGGCCTGGCATGCTGCGGTTCATGAGGTTGCAAAGAGTCGGACGTGACCGAGTGACCAAATAACAACATTTATATCACTGATGTGATTTTTCCTAGACATCATATATTCACATCATTCAGTTAGTCTTAAACTTAAATGTCCTTATGTTATACAATTTAGTATGAGGCATACAAAGAAAGATATGCATATTAACTATGAATTCCACATGTTTATAGTATGTTAAAAGGTATTCCTAGGAATTTTGTTAAATATTTGAAACAAATAGAGGAAATTATTGGAAAGATAAGAAAATTGTTTTATTGATTTTTTCTAGAGTAGCAAATCTCATGATGTATTATATTGCACAGCATAATGTATTTAAGGGGTCATAATTATTTTCATAGAGAGAATAAATAAAATTATTAAAAAGTGAATGAAAATATGGAAGAGTTTAAATGTAAATTCTGTCTGATGATTTGGTGAATTAAATAATTTTCTTGGAAAAAGAATTTAATATATCAAAATTGCTAACATATGAACATAAATATAACAAATATTTCATCACAATGAAATATTTTCCTTTGAAAAATTTTAAATTATTTTATTATCTAAAAGGATTTCTTTAATTATTAGAGAGCTTATCATTGATAATTAAACTATGGTGAACATATGTTTCTTTAGGAAGTCCTTTCTCTCAGATAGCTGTATTATATATAAGAGTTACCATGAAAACTGTTCTATTTCAAGGAGAATATTCAAATGAATTTGAGAATTGGATGAAGTCTATCAGATAAATTAATGAATCAATGAAAAGAACTCTTAAGAGATCAGTAATAGAAACTGTATTAGTAAGAGTGAAATATAAGACATGGCTAGTCTCATTATCTATAATAAGTTACATGGAAAAAATAATAAAATCTAATTGTTTGAAATCTAGTGTTTCCTATGTACTAAGTACATAAAATACTTATTATATACCTATTTAAATGTGTTAATTAAAAAGCACTTTAAAATTATACTTACTAAAAGATATTTTCTTTTTTATTACTAAACAGTATAATTAACTAAATTTCATTTTATTCAATAATAATATGATAGCCTTTCCAGGTTGCTTTTACAAAACAATATATATCTGAGCCATCCTTTGGAAATGTTAAAAATTTGATAGCACTGGCAAAATTACTAGAATTCATAATATTCTATTTGTACTTTGCATTAACATTTCAATAAATAAAATTTTATGTTTGATTTTATTTTTGTTTTCAGTATGTAAATTGGATTAAAAAAAAAAAACAATGAAGCAGCAAAGTACAGTTTTAAAGATTTTGGGACAATTCCACTTGTCCTGCATATTTAAATCTGTCTATCTCATGTAGCTCATTATAATTTCTTTAAAAATCCACAACAAATCTTTGGTTTTTCATTGATTTGCCTACAACATGTTGCTTAACATTCTCTGACTATTATGAGAGCAAAGGAAGCTTCACTATGAAACAGAACCTGGGACTGAGTCAATTTAAAATGAATCTTCCACTATGTAATATTTTCTAGCATAAATATGTTAATTGAATCAATCTGAGATAATAAAACCTCCTATTGAAGTCATTGATTGTGAGTTAATTAAGATACCCATAATGATTTCATCTTCACATATATTTCAGTTGCACATTGTCTTGTCCATATCTTAACTGACAGCAGTCAAATGTAACATTGGCATGTATAACAATAAGTTATATCACAAACTGCAGATTCATTCTTCTAAGTAAGAATAAAGATATACAGTCTCAGTACCTTTAAGATATTATATGCTACAAACAAGTAAGATCCACAATTTACACTTATGGAAAACTCCTTGATTCTGGCATGGATTATGAATGGACATAGAATTAGAGCATTCTTTTAATAATGGTTAAAGGTAAAACACCTGTGTAAAACATTTTTTCTCATAACTCTAGTTTAAAAAAAGAAAGAAAGAAAATTATTGATAAAACAACTGAAGCTCAATTAGAATTATTGAGTATGTATGATTAAGTATGTACAATTATACAGTGAAAGTGAAAAATAGATTCAAGGGATTAGATCTGATAACAGAGTGCCTGAAGAACTATGGATGGAGGTTCATGACATTGTACAGGAGACAGGGATCAAGACCATCCCCAAGTAAAAGAAATGCAAAAAGGCAAAACGGTTCTCTGAGGAGGCCTTATAAATAGCTGTGAAAAGAAGAGAAGTAAACGGCAAAGGAGAAAAGGAAAGATATATCCATTTGAATGCAGAGTTCCAAAGAATAGCAAGGAGAAATAAGAAGGCCTTCCTCTCTGATCAGTGCAAAGAAATAGAGGAAAACAATATAATGGGAAAGACTAGAGATCTCTTCAAGAAAATTAGAGCTACCAAGGGAACATTTAATGCAAAGATGGGCACAATAAAGGACAGAAATAGAAGCAGAAGGTATGAAGAATACACTGAACAACTATACAAAAAAGATCTTCATGACCCAGATAATCATGATGGTGTGATCACACGTCTAGAGCCAGGCATGCTGGAATGCATAGTCAAGTGGGCCTTGGGTAGCATCACTACAAACAAAGCTAGTGGAGATGATGGAATTCCAGTTGAACTATTTCAAATTCTAAAAGATGACGATGTGAAAGTGCTGCATTCAATAAGTCAGAAAATTGGAAAAGGCAGCAGTGGCCACAGGATTGGAAACCATCAGTATTCATTACCATCCCAAAGAAGGGTAATGTCAAAAATGCTCAAACCACCACACAATTGCACTCATGTCACATGCTAGCAAAGTAACGCCCAAAATTCTCCAAGCCAGGCTTCAACACTATATGAACCATGATCTTCCAGATGTTCAAGCTTAGAAAAGGCAGCAGAACCAGAGATCAAATTGCCAATATCTGCTGGATCATTGAAAAAGCAAGAGAGTTCCAGAAAAATATCTACTTCTGCTTTATTGACTATGCCAAAGCCTTTGACTATGTGGATCACGACATAGAAAATTCTTAAAGAGATGGGAATACCAGACCACCTGATCTGTCTCTTGAGAAATCTGTGTACAGGTCAGGAAGAAACAGAACTGAACATGGAACAACAGACTGGTTCCAAATCAGGAAAGGAGTACGTCAAGGCTGTATATTGTCACCCTGCTTATTTAACTTATATGTAAAGTACATCCAAAAAGATGCTGGGCTGGAGGAAGCACAAGCTGGAATCAAGATTGCCAGGAGAAATATCAATAACCTCAGGTATTCAGATGACACTACCCTTATGGCAGAAAGTGCAGAAGAACTAAAGAACCTCTTGATGAAAATGAAAGAGGAGAGTGAAACGTTGGCTTAAAATCAACATTCAGAAAACTAAGACCATGGCTCCGGTCTTATTACTTCATGGCAAATAGATTGGGGAAAGAGTGGAAACAGTGACAGACTTTGTTTTTTCCAGTAGTCATGTATGGATGTGAGAGTTGGACTATAAAGAAAGCTGAGAGCTGAAGAATTGATGCTTTTGAAAGGTGGTGTTGGAGAAGACTCTCGAGGGTCCCTTGAAATGCAAGGAGTTCCGAGTCCATCCTAAAGGAAATCAGTCCTGAATATTCATTGGAAGGACTGATGCTGAAGCTGAAACTCCAATACTTTGGCCTCCTGATGCGAAGAACTGATTCATTTGAAAAGACTCTAATGCCGGGAAAGATTGAAGGTGGGAGGAGAAGGGGACTACAGAGGATGAGATGATTGGATGGCATCACCCACTCAATGGACACTAGTTTGACTAAACTCCAGGAGTTGGTAATGGACAGGGAGGCCTGGCATGCTGCAGTCCATGGGGTTTTAAGGAGTTGGACACGACTGAGCGACTGAACTGAAGTGAGTTGAGTAAGGATGTAGACCTTTGTAAACAGTGTAGAGATAAAGGACCTCTTTCAACAGTTTTAAAATTTAAGCCCCTTGCAAGCATTGACAAACTTGTAGAGAATAAGAAGTGCACTTGATTCTGTTGAAATATAATAAGCTGTTGAAATATATATATCTAAATCCTGGAAACTGAATCTATGCACTAATAAAATGTAATTCTTGCTTAATAGCCTTAACAATACTGTAACACTGTAAACGATGAAATCATTAGCAATGAAATTGTCAGAAATTATTAAACTGTAGATCCTATGATAGCCAAATCTCAGTTCCAAAATTAATCAGATATTTCTTTCTGAGCCACATGGATTTCTTGTTTTCCACTTATTTTCATACTTCTTATGGTATTTTAGGAGGTTAATTCTTATCAAATTTTAGAAAGTGAATTCTTATCCAACTGCTGGATGGTGACCAGTCAAACGAAAAATGTCAGCAGCATTTTGTGTATAATAACACAGAGCAGCAAGAAGAGTTTCCAATATGGTATAATATTATTAATGGCTTTTTGTGACATTTCAGACAACAGAGACATCACTTTGGAAATTAAGAAAACAGAATCTTTTTATTGCAGAGGAATAAACCTTCATTTATTATTTAACGTGCCAATTTTAAAATATTTATTTTTATTTTATTTATTTTTGGCTATGCTGTGTCTTTGTTGCTATGTACAGGCTTTCTCTAGCTGTGGAGAGTGGCACTTACTGTCTAGTTGCGGTGTGCGGGCTTCTCACTGTGGCAGCTTCTCTTAATGGGGAGCACAGGCTCTAGGTGCACAGGCTTCAGTAGTTGCTTCACATGGGCTCAGTTGTGCTCATGCGCTCAGTTGCCCTGCAGCATCTGGGATCTTCCTAGAGCAGCGATTGAACCAGACTCCCCTGCATTGCAAGGCAGGTTCTCAACCATTGGACCGCCTAGGAAGCCCTAATGTGTTTGGTTAATAGCATTAGTTGAAAGTTATTTGTTCTGTAAATTAGTACCAGAAGAAGTTTTGGGGGTAAAATATTTAAATAATGATATTTAAAATCAAATTAGAATTTATGAAAGAGTTGTATGTATTTTGTATTCATGGCATCAGTGATGGAGCTGCATAGATAAGAGAACAATGCAAACATTTAAATCTAGAATTATTCTGACAATAAACTCTCCATTACAATCAGGCATGGAGCTGCTAGATCACTCTTTCCTCTAAAATCAGGAATAAGAAGAGGATGCTCACTCTCATTACTTTAACTTAAATAAGTATTGGAAATCAGTCACAGCAATCAGACAAGAAAATAAAATAAAAATCATCCAAATTGGAAGAGAAGAAGTAAAACTGCCACTAACTGCAGATGACATGATACCATTTTAGAAAATTCTAAAGTCTCAAAAAAAAAAAAAAAAAAAGACTATTAGAACTAATAAAATAAATTACAAGTAAAGTTGCAAGACAGAATAATACATGGAAACTATTGATTTTTCTACACATCAATAATTAACTATCAGGAAGAGAAAGAAAGAAACAACTTTGTTTAAAAGCACATACAAAATAATAAAATACCTAGGAATCAAAGAGGTGAAAAACTTACACTCTGGAAACCATAAAACATTGATGAAGGAAATTGAAAATTATAGAAATAATGAAAAGGTACCTGATGTTCTTGGACTTGAAGAATTAATATTATTAAAATATCCATAGTATCCAAAGCCATCTATAAAGTAATGCATCCCCATCAAAGCATTCATGATATTTTTCACAGAAATAGTACAAATAAACCTAAAATTTAATGGAACCACAGAAGACTTCTAATTGCCAAAGCAATCCTGAGAAAAAAGAACAAAGCTAGAATTATCACACTTCTTGACTTCAACCTATGTTACAAAGCCACAGTAATCAAAACAGTATAATACTGCAACAAAGATGCATATATCAATGATACAGGATAAAGAGTTTAGAAGCCAAGCCAAGTACCTATGGTCAAATTAATCTATAACAAATGGGGCAAGAATAAACAATGGATAAAAGACAGTCTCTCCAATAAGTGGTTCTGGGAAAACTGGACAGATCAGATCAGTCGCTCAGTCGTGTCCAACTCTTTGTGACCCCATGAATCGCAGCACGCCAGGCCTCCCTGTCCATCACCAAATAGGGAGTTCACCCAGACTCATGTCCATCGAGTCAGTGATGCCGTCCAGCCATCTCATCCTCTGTCGTCCCCTTCTCCTCCTGCCCTCAATCCCTCCCAGCATCAGAGTCTTTTCCAATGAATCAACTCTTCGCATGAGGTGGCCAAAGTACTGCAGTTTCAGCTTTAGCATCATTCCTTCCAAAGAAATCCCAGGGCTGATCTCCTTCAGAATGGACTGGTTGGATCTCCTTGCAGTCCAAGGGACTCTTAAGAGTCTTCTCCAACACCACAGTTCAAAAGCATCAATTCTTCAGTGCTCAGCCTTCTTCACAGTCCAACTTTCACATCCATACATGACCACAGGAAAAACCATAGTCTTGACTAGACGAACCTTTGTTGGCAAAGTAATGTCTCTGCTTTTGAATATGCTATCTAGGTTGGTCATAACTTTCCTTGCAAGGAGCAAGCATCTTTTAATTTCATGGCTGCAGTCACCATCTGTAGTGATTTTGGAGCCCAGAAAAATAAAGTCTGACACTGTTTCCCCATCTATTTCCCATGAAGTGATGGGACCGGATGCCATGATCTTAGTTTTCTGAATGTTGAGCTTTAAGCGAACTTTTTCACTCTCCACTTTCACTTTCATCAAGAGGTTTTTAAGTTCCTCTTCACTTTCTGCCATAAGGGTGGTGTCATCTGCATATCTGAGGTTAGGAAAACTGACAGCTACATATCAAAGAATGAAATTAAAACATTTCCTCAAAGGGTACACAAAGACAAACTAAAAATGAGTTATACTAAATGTGAGATCTGAAGCCATAAAGCTCCTAGAAGAAAAAAAAATAGGCAGAACATGCCTTGACATAAATTGTAGCAATATTTTTTAAATATAAATTTATTTATTTTAATTGGAGGTTAATTACTTTACAATATTGTATCGGTTTTGCCATACATCAACATGAATCCAAGACAGGCATACACGTGTTCCCCATCCTGAACCCCCCCTCCCTCCCTGTACCATCCCTCCGGGTCGTCCCTTTTGAATCTGTCTCCTGAGGCAAAAGAAATAAAAGCAAAAATAAACAAATGAGACCTAATTAAATATAAGTGCTTTTGCAAGGCAAAGGAAACCATCCCCTAAATGCTAAGTCAACTTACTGAATGAGAGAAAACATTTGCAAATGATACGGGATTAACAACCAAACATAAAGTAGCTCATAAAATTCAATATCTAAAATCCAAGCAGCTCAAATAAAAGCTTGGCTGCTGCTGCTGCTGCTAAGTCACTTCAGTTGTGTCCGACTCTGTGTGACCCCATAGACGGCAGCCCACCAGGCTCCCCTGTCCCTGGGATTCTCCATGAAAGAACACTAGAGTGT
>NW_011495068.1:22048-24043 GCF_000754665.1 Bison bison bison | reverse complement strand
GCCTGACAAGTTTATCCAGACTCCTACAGCTATGCATACGATTGTTTACAGTCTCTCAGCCGTGAGAGGGATTGTTTACAGTCTCTCAGCCGTGAGAGGCATGGGAAGCCTAAGATATTCAAATAGCTTAGAGCCTCTCAGAGAGTTAGAAACTGTCAGAATAAAACTAGTAAAAGATTTCATTGATGAGCCAATGCTTGCTGCCAAGTTTCCACATCCCCTGTATTGTATCTTTGAATGTGTATTAATTAATATACTTGGTATGTAGAAAAAAATAAGTAGTGGCCTTGGTGCTAGCAACTTTAGACCCTTAAGGTAATAAATTCTTTCCTTTGTTATAAACCCACTGCACCTCTGCCCTATAGGAATGCAACTTTATCTAACACCTTCAGAGGATGGCGCCAAACCTTAAAATAATTACTCTTGGAGAAAATAAGTCTTACGGTTGACAAACCTTTGTCAGAGTCATAAAATATTAATAGGCCTTCTGGCCAGAAGATGATGTAAATCAACTAAACCATTTGTATGTGATAAATTTGCAGAAAAGAAACCCTGGTTTCAATAAGGATCAAAGACTGCTGACTTTGCATGATTTCACAGCCCCTATTATCCACTATGTGCAACTTATGGTATAAAAGCCCCTGTTGAAAATAAAGCTATGGGCCTTGCTCACCAAAGCTTGGTCTCCCCATGTCATTCTTTCTTTCACATTCTGGCTGAGTCTCCATCTGGAGCACGGAGGTCCTCTGTGACCATTTATTTGCCTGGGCTTCTAAGACCCACTCAAGAAAGTGCCTAAGGTGGGGCACCTTCCGCTATTCCAGAGGGCACCTGTGGCCTCCGTGGTCAGAGCTAACCTGATGTCACAGGTTATATTGATTTTCTGCGTAAACCAAGCTACTCAGCCTCTCTTCTCCACTGAATTTTCCTACTGTGCTATCCTCATTCTATTACTCTTTATATCTTTGATGAATATTTAAATAAAGCCAGTGAACTCGTCCACGCCGTCTCCCCTTTGAACTCCCTGGATCAGCCGGGGCTGGACCCTGGCAGGAGTGCGTTGCCATTTCCTTCTACAATGCATGAAAATGAAGAGTGAAAGTGAAGTCGCTCAGTCGTATCCGACTCTTAGCGACCCCATGGACTGCAGCCTACCAGGCTCCTCCATCCATGGGATTTTCCAGGCAAGAGTACTGGAGTGGGGTGCCATTGCCTTCTCTGAAAAGCTTGGCAGAAGACCTAAATAAACATTTTTCCAAAGGATACATACAGATAGCCAACAGAATGTAAAAGATGCTCAGTGTTGCCAGTCACCAGAAAAATGAAAACCAAAACCACAATGAGATATCACCTCATACCTGTCAGAATGGATCTCATCAAAAAGACCAAATATAACAAATGTTGGCAAGGATATGGAAAAAGAGACCTCATATGCTATTGATGGGAGTGTAAATTAGTGCAGCCCTTTATGAAAATAGCATGGAGGTTTCTCAAAATACTAATACAGAACTATGATATGATGCAATAATTTCACTCTTGGGTATATATCTGAAGAAAATGAAAAAAATGATCTGAAGATGATGCATCCCAATATTCACAGCAGCATTATTTACAATAACTAAGATATAGAAGCAACTTGTCATATAAGAGAGGATTCAGTTCAGTTCAGTTCAGTTCAGTTGCTCAGTCATGTCCAATTCCTTGTGACCCCATGAATCACAGCACGCCAGGCCTCCCTGTCCATCACCAACTTCCGGAGTTCGCTCAGACTCACATCCATTGAGTCAGTGATGCCATCCAGCCATCTCATTCTCTGTCGTCCCCTTCTCCTCCTGCCCCCAATCCCTCCCAGCATCAGAGTCTTTTCTCATGAGTCAACTGTTCACGTGAGGTGGCCAAAGTACTGGAGTTTCAGCTTCAGCATCATTCCCTCCAAAGAACACCCAGGACTGATCTCCTTCAGAATGGACTGGTTGGATCTCCTTGCAGTCCAAG
>NW_011495068.1:21569-21948 GCF_000754665.1 Bison bison bison | reverse complement strand
CCTTGACTAGATGGACCTTTGTTGGCAAAGTAATGTCTCTGCTTTTGAATATGCTATCTAGGTTGGTCATAACTTTCCTTCCAAGGAGTAAGCATCTTTTAATTTCATAGCTGCAGTCACCATCTGCAGTGATTTTGGAGCCTCCCAAAAATAAAGTTTGACACTGTTTCCACTGTTTGCCCATCCATTTCCCATGAAGTGATGGGACCAGATGCCATGATCTTCATTTTCTGAATGTTGAGTTTTAAGCCAACATTTTCACTCTCTTCTTTCACCTTCATTAAGAGGCTTTTTAGTTCCTCTTCACTTTCTGCCATGAGGGTGGTGTCATCTGCATATCTGAGGTTACTGATATTTCTCCCGGCAATCTTGATTCCAG
>NW_011495068.1:18037-21469 GCF_000754665.1 Bison bison bison | reverse complement strand
TCTCCCGGCAATCTTGATTCCAGCTTGTGCTTCTTCCAGCCCAGCATTTCTCATGATGTACTCTGCATATAAGTTAAATAAGCAGGGTGACAATATACAGCCTTGATGTACTCCTTTTCCTATTTGGAAACAGTCTGTTGTTCCATGTCCAGTTCTAACTGTTGCCTTCTGACCTGTATACAAATTTCCCAAGAGGCAGGTCAGGGGGTCTGGTATTCCCATCTCTTTCAGAATTTTCCACAGTTTATTGTGATCCACACAGTCAAAGGCTTTGGCATAGTCAATACAGCTGAAATAGATGTTTTTCTGGAACACTTTTTATTACTCAGCCATAAAAAGAATAAAATTTTACTATTTGCAACCACATGGATGGAACTTGAGAATATTATGCTTGGTGAAATGTCAGACAAAGGCAAACATTCTATTATCACCTGTATGTGAAATCTAAAAAGTAAAACAAATGGATATATACAATAAAACAGATACTGATTTACAGATATAAAGAACAAACTAGTAATTATCATAGCGAAAGAGAAGAGGGTGGGACACGATAGGGTATGGAATTAAAATATACAAACTACAATATATAAAAAATATGCAATACAGGTATGTTGTGCAGTATAGGGAATATAGCTATTATTTTGTAAACTGCAAATGAAGCATACTTATAAAATATTGTACCACTATGCTGTATACTGAAAGTAATATAATGTTGTAAATCAATGATACTTCCATAAAAGAAATTCAATTAAAAAATACTGAGATTTCCCTTAGTACTTTGGTGGGCATATGAATTAATCCATAAGGCAGTTTAAAAGATGGTGGTTTGCTTCATCATAGAAAGCAAGTAACAAGAAACAGAGAAAGAGAAGTATCAAAACAGAAGTAACAGTATTTTACAATTAAATCTCAGAAGTGATAATTTCAATTTTTGCCATATCATTTACAAGGGGCAATTCATTAGCTTTAATACACTCCTGAAGGAACAAATTTCACACTGACATGAAACTAAAAGATGGGATGAATACATACACAAGGGATAAGAAAAATTAAGACATTCATAAGAAAGAGTAATGTTAAAACATTTAAACTCTCACATGTGATGGACATGACTGAGCGACCCCACTTTCACTTTTCACTTTCATGCACTGGAGAAGGAAATGGCAACCCACTCCAGTGTTCTTGCCTGGAGAATCCTAGGGATGAGGGAGCCTGGTTGGCTGCCATCTATGGGGTCACACAGAGTCGGACACGACTGAAGTAATTTAGCAGAAGCAGCAGCATGTTGATTTACTATAAAATTCCAATAATTAAAATTCCAGACTGGATCAAGGATTGGCAAATACATCAGTGGAACAGAATAGATAGAAGAATATAAAGAATAACCCATGCATTAATCTAGTTGATCATATATAGACATTTCTTCTAAGAGACGAAATTTTTACTTTCTCATCAAAATTTCACAATTGCTTTTCCTATAGGAGTCTTTTTTGGAACCCTGCTATGTCAAAGAAAACTATACCCCTAGTTCAGTGTTTTCCTGTGCTACTGTTTCATTTATTTCAGTTTATTGAACAAATACTTAAAAATTGCTATTGTGACTGTTGTTCGGTTGCTAAGTTGTGTCTGACTGTGACCCTGGGGACTGCAGTGCACCAGGCTTACCTGTCCTTCATTATCTTCCTGAGTTTGCTCAAATTAATGTCCATTGAGTCAGTGATGTCATCAAATCATTTAATGCTCTGTTGCCCTCTTATCCACCTGCCCTCAAACTTCCCCAATATCAATGAGTGGGCTGATCATACCAGGTGTCCAAATTATTGGATCTTCAGCTTCAGTCCTTCCAATGAATATTCAGGGTTGATTTCCTTCAGGATTGGCTAGTTCAATCTCCTTGCAGTCCAAGGGACTCTCAAGAGTCTTCTCCAACACCACAGTTGAAAAGCACCTATTATTTGGTGCTCAGCCTTCTTTATGGTCCAACCATCACATCCACACATTACTACTGGAAAAACCATAGCTTTAACCGGATCTTTGTCTGCCAAGCGATGTTTCTGCTTTTTAATACGCTATCTAGGTTTGTCATAGCTTTTCTTCCAAGGAGCAAGTGTCTTTCACTTTCATTGCTGCTGTCCCCGTCAGCAATGATTCAAGTCTGTCACTGTTTCCATTGTTTCCCCATCTATTTGCCATGAAGTGATGGGATCACATGCCATGATCTTAGCTTTTTAATGTTGAGTTTTAAGTTAGCTTTTTTCACTCTCCTCTTTCACTCTCATCAAGAGATTCTTTAGTTTCTCTTTGCTTTCTGTCATTAAAGTGGTATCATCTGCATATCCGAGGCTGTTGATATTTTTCCCAGCAATCTTGATTTCAGCTTGTGATTCATCCAGCCTGGCATTTCTCATGATGTACTCTGCATTAAGTTAAATAAGCAGGATGATAATATATAGCCTTGACATGCTCCTTTCCCAATTTTGAACCCAGTCCTTTGTTCCATATTTGGTTTCGTTGCTTATTGACCTTCATACAGGTTTCTTTGGAGACAGGTCAGGTGGTCTGGTATTCTCATTCCCTTAAGAATTTTCCACGTTTTGTTGTGATCCAAACAGGCAAAGGCTTTAGAGTAGTCAGTGAAGCAGATGTTTGAGTGAAATTCCCTTGCTTTTATTAGATCTGAAAAATGTTGGCAGATTGATCTCTGGTTTCACTGCTTTTTCTAAATGGATGGACAACTTAAAAAAAATGTCTTGGATATGGTAAAATAACTGCCTGGAACCAATTAAGGAACCTGTGTATAGGAAGAACAGTTGTAGATATCTGACTATCAGGCATCCCATCTTAACCTCAAACCAGAGGAAAATTACACATGCTTCTTAAAACAGGACTCTAACATTTTGACAATCCTATCAAATACATAATAATGAACTCTGCTGCCATATTTGGTCAATTGCCAGTACAATACAGCAAACATACAAGTGCAATTTACAGTGACTGACTGTGAATGGACTGGTTTATATATTTGTGTTATAATTTTTATGAGTGCATTTTCTTCCATGGGCAAATTCTATTTTGATAAAAAATAGACCCCTTTTGTACTGTGTTAATTTCTATGAAGAAATTGAGGAGGGTAGAATTTTTTTCTTCTTTTTGCTCTTTAGCAAGATCAATGAAGAAAATAGTTTCTAATTAGCATATTTATTATTGAGCTTTTTTCCAA
Organism: Bison bison bison; assembly: GCF_000754665.1. NCBI lineage: Eukaryota > Metazoa > Chordata > Mammalia > Artiodactyla > Bovidae > Bison > Bison bison. The sequence continues at coordinate 18,249 of NW_011495068.1, read as the reverse complement.
AACCAGACATTCTTAGATGAATTAAACTTCCTTAGATATTTCCAGCTAAACATTTACCATAAATTGTTATCCATAAGCTTTCATAAATTTCAATATGTTATTTTAGATAAGGCCCCATATCAAAATGCTCCCATGTCACCAGTTTCTTAAGTTGTAACAACAGCATGTACTAGACATCAATGTATCTATGTCAGCATAGATAATAATTTCAC
>NW_011495068.1:17327-17937 GCF_000754665.1 Bison bison bison | reverse complement strand
GGGATTCTCCAGGCAAGAACACTGGAGTGGGTTGCCATTTCCTTCTCCAATGCGCAAAAGTGAAAAGTGAAAGTGAAGTCGCTCAGTCGTGTCTGACTCTTACACATCCCATGGACTGCAGCCCACCAGGCTCCTCCGTCCATGGGATTTTCCAGGCAAGAGTACTGCAGTGGGGTGCCATTGCATTCTCCAAATTCAGCCATACATAACAGCATGTATGGTATATAGTAAAATCATATGATACAACATGTAGATGTTGTATTAGATAAGTTGTCCTCACTTATTTTAACTTTCATTGACTTTCTTCTGTTGACTGATTTCCAAACATTTTTTTATTTTTCTAAAACAACACCATATAAACCAGTACTGTATGAATTTCATTGTGCACATGTGTAATAGCATCTCTAATGAACAAACTTAAGGGAAGTATCACTGTATAATATATGCATCTATATAAAGAATTTATGTTTTTTCTATAAATTCATAGATAGTGGAACTAACATCATACAAGGGAAAGTGGTGTATATCAGATCAGTCACTCAGTCGTGTCCGACTCTTTGCAACCCCATGAATTGCAGCACGCCAGGCCTCCCTGTCCATTACCAACTCC
>NW_011495068.1:15436-16502 GCF_000754665.1 Bison bison bison | reverse complement strand
TATAGAAGAGTCTTATGGACTCTGTGGGAGAGGGAGAGGGTGGGAAGATTTGGGAGAATGGCATTGAAACATGTAAAATATCATGTATGAAACGAGATGCCAGTCCAGGTTCAATGCACAATACTCGATGCTTGGGGCTGGTGCACTGGGACGACCCAGAGGGATGGTATGGGGAGGGAGGAGGGAGGAGGGTTCAGGATGGGGAACACATGTATTAGAAATAAATTAAAAAAAAATCTTATACTATTATTCACTTTATAAAATGTATGTACAAGTGTGATTTTAACAATAATGATTAATGTAAAATATAAATGTTCTTTTCATATATACATATACAGTGTTTGTCACTGGAAATGCTCATTTAATTCAGTTCAGTCACTCAGTCATATCCAACTCTTTGTGACCCCATGGACTGTAGCTTGCCAGGATCCTTTGTCCATGGGGATTCTCCAGGCAAAAATACTGGAGAGGGTTATCACGCCCTCCTCCAGGGGATCTTCCCAACCCAGGGATCAAAACCAGGTATCCTGCCTTTCAGGCAGATTCTTTACTATCTGATCCACCAGGGAATCACAAGAATAATGGAGTGGGTGATCGATTCCTTCTCCAGGGGATCTTCCCAAACTAGGAATTGAAAAGGGGTCTCCTGTATTGCAGGCAGATTCTTTACCAACTGAGATACCAGTGAAACCCATATATATCTATTTTTATATCTAGCTATATCTATTTTTTAAATATAAATTTATTTATTTTAATTAGAGGCTAATTATTTTACAATATTGTATTGGTTTTGCCATACATCAACATGAATCTGACACGGATGTACACGTGTTCCTCATCCTGAACCCCCCTCCCACTTCCCTCCCTGTACATCCTCTGGGTCATCCCAGTGTACCAGCCCCAGGCATCCAGTATCATGCATTGAACCTGGACTGGTGACTCGTTTCATATATGATATTATACATGTTTCAATGCCATTCACCCAAATCATCCCACCCTCTCTCTCTCCCACAGAGTCCAAAAGACTGTTCTATACATCTGTGTCTCTTTTGCTGTCTCGCATACC
>NW_011495068.1:14585-15336 GCF_000754665.1 Bison bison bison | reverse complement strand
CTTCAAGTGCACATTGCAGTATTGTTAACTATAGTTACCACGCTCTATATTACAGCTAAAATATTATTCACCTTATAAATGGTAATTTGTACTCCTTCATTAACATCTCCTCATTTTCCCAACTCTTTTTTCTGGTAGCCATCAATATTCTGTCTGTCTGAGTTCAGTGTTCAGTATCAAAGGTGTTTTAGATATGATACCAAAAATGAGATTCACAGTACTGTGCCAAAATCCTTCCACTGAAAAGCCCATTCAAAAATAAATTTCATTATAAATGGGAAAATGCATTTTCACATTTTCTTTTCTTTTTTGACATGAATATATGTCACCTGGCTAAATGTTCTCCATACTTCTCATACTTCTAAAACTTTACCTTCTTTCATTTTCTTCTATTATCTACATTTACTTTTTTATTTTTTAAACATATTTTCATGGAATCACAATTGATTTACAATGTTGTGCTGTTTTCTGATATACAACAAAGTGAATTATTTATAAAGATACATATATCCACACTTTTTTTGTAGCATAAGAATTTTATTGATAATTTTGGTTGTAAATATTAGAAGAAAATTAAATGAATTAAAGATAGTTATCTCTGGGGAACAAGATGGCACTAGAAGAGTCAGCCAGGGGACTTCTGCTTTTCATTAAAATCTTTGAATCAGTTCTAATGAGGTGGATGAAACTGGAGCCTATTATACAGAGTGAAGTAAGCCAGAAGGAAAAACACCAATACAGTATACTAACG
>NW_011495068.1:12717-13810 GCF_000754665.1 Bison bison bison | reverse complement strand
TTGTGAAATTATTTGTTCTAGCTCTGTGAAAAATACTGTTGGTAGCTTGATAGGGATTGCATTGAATCTATAGATTGCTTTGGGTAGTATACACATTTTCACTATATTGATTCTTCCAATCCATGAACATGGTATATTTCTCCATCTACTAGTGTCTTCTTTGATATAATTAAAAATAAGAGAGAACAGAATAGTAATGAAAAATAAGAAAATAAAATAAGTTTAGAAAACTAATAGAAATAGTAGAAAATATAATAGTAGAAAAATAAAAATAGTGGGAAAAAATAAGAATAAGAACTGGAGGGCAAAACTAAATTCCAGTGACAAATAGTAAAACAAAACAAAAGAAAACAAACAAACAAACAAAAAAATCCCTCTCAAAACAACAATAAAACAACAACTAAAAGGCAGGAAAAAACCTTGGCTGTGAAAGGTTCGGCTGAGATGGGGAAGGGCTTGGCAGAAGCCAGTGTTCAGGTGGAGGGGATATTTAGGCGGGGGCAGGCTCTGAGTCAGGGCCTCAGGAAAGGTCCACGGTGGAGGTGGGAGGAATGCCCAGGCTCAACCCAGCCATGGGGTCTTCTTCATTGCCACCCCACCCCAAGACCTTTTCTGGAGGCTCGTGTTCTGTGCTCTACTTCTGTGACACATTTCCTGTTTTCAGAATGTGTTTAGTCCCTAACTTCTACCAGATGGAAACTGAGTGTGTTGTGTGCCTTGTTATACTTTCATTGCTTCACACGACAGAATTTTTTTTTTTACAAATACTCTTGAGAAGTATCAAACACACTATTCTGTTAATTCAATCTGTGTCCATCAATTTTCTTTTATTTTCCCAAAGGAAACACAATTCTAACCATGTAGTGGCAGAAGGAAAATCTGTTTTAAGATTGATTTGTTAGTGGCAATTCAGCCATGCTGCTGCTAAGTCGCTTCAGTCGCGTCCGACTCTGTGCGACCCCATAGATGGCAGACCACCAGGCTCCCTCATCCCTGGGATTCTCCAGGCAAGAACACTGGAGTGGGTTGCCATTTCCTTCTCCAATGCGCAATAGTGAAAAGTGAAAGTGAAGTCGCTCAGTCGTGTCTGACT
>NW_011495068.1:10000-10584 GCF_000754665.1 Bison bison bison | reverse complement strand
CTGTCGTCCCCTTCCTCCTCCCTGTCCCCCCAATCCCTCCCAGCATCAGAGTCTTTTCCAACGAGTCAACTCTTCGCATGAGGTGGCCAAAGTACTGGAGTTTCAGCTTTAGCATCATTCCTTCCAAAGAAATCCCAAGGCTGATCTCCTTCAGGATGGACTGGTTGGATCTCCTTGCAGTCCAAGGGACTCTCAAGAGTCTTCTCCAACACCACAGTTCAAAAGCGTCAATTCTTTGCCGCTCAGCCTTCTTCACAGTCCAACTCTCACATCCATACATGACCACAGGAAAAACCATAGCCTTGACTAGACAAACCTTTGTTGGCAAAGTAATGTCTCTGCTTTTGAATATGCCATCTAAGTTGGTCATAACTTTCCTTCCAAGGAGTAAGCGTCTTTTAATTTCGTGGCTGCAGTCACCATCTGTAGTGATTTTGGAGCCCAGAAAAATAAAGTCTGATGCTGTTTCCACTGTTTCCCCATCCATTTCCCATGAAGTGGTGGGACCGGATGCCATGATCTTCGTTTTCTGAATGTTGGGCTTTAAGTCAACTTTTTCACTCTCCACTTTCACTTTCATCAAG
>NW_011495068.1:9001-9900 GCF_000754665.1 Bison bison bison | reverse complement strand
AGTGAACTCTGGGAGTTGGTGATGGACAGGGAGGCTTGGCGTGCTGCAATTCATGGGGTCGCAAAGAGTTGGACACAACTAAGCGACTGAACTGAACTGAACTGAATATGCTAGAGGGTTAGACTCTAGTATTAGTTTTCCTCTAGGGGAGGCCTTCTTAAGAGGACTTCTTAAGAGGGTTTTCTGATCTATTTCAAACTGGCTATCCCTCATTGCCCCACTCCCAGCAGGAAGGCTGAGGGGATTTTCCATGTTATTTCCTGTAGGATCCTGGTGAAGTTCCTGGAGGTAAACCTCACAATATTGTGAGTCCCCACACAACTGGGTCCCCCCCGGAGTTTTTACTCTCAGATTGTTCACACTGAGCCTCCAGCAGTCTGTCAGTTATGGCTCTGGTTTTTCTCCCCAAGCTCAGGTTCCCATGGTAGTTTTCACTGTGAGGAAGCCTCAACTTCCTCTATTCACCCGTGAGCCTCCCCAGTCTTGTTCGTGGCAGTTTGTCTCCACTTACAGAGGCAAGAGGAGGTCTTCCTTTCCTTTTTTTTTTTCAATCTACCCTCACCTAACCTGTCTTATCCAATACCATGGTTTTTGTTTTTTTTAATCTTTTTTTTTTTTCTCCCAGCTTTGCAGAAGACTGACTCACTGGTTTTGGCTAAGTTTCTCCTCTGAGCAGCCTTCTTGACTACCCAATTTAAATCAGGGCTTGCCAGCCATCTCTAGCTACTCTCATGTTCTGTTCTTCATATTCCTCATCAAACTTGATGTTATCTTGTTTATCCATTTACTTTTTTACCATCTATCTCCCACTACTTCAATGTAAACACCATGAGAAGATAAACCTTACATATCTTGTGGCCATTGATTCCCAGTTCTTTGAAGGGTAGATGTATGGTAGA
>NW_011495068.1:4389-5418 GCF_000754665.1 Bison bison bison | reverse complement strand
GGACAAGACATGGCATATGATTGGCTAGATTTCAGTTAGGTGCCCACTCCTGAGTTTACAGAGGTGGATATATTACTAGGGAGGAGTGATAGAGAAATTTTCACTATATTCAGAACTATGGATAGCCACAGGATTATGTTTAAATTGTGAATCCCATTTTCCTATATGTCTTGGTTGAAAACGCTTGAGGACCAGCATTATTTCAGCTGAAACATTTTAGTACTGCTCTTATACCCGCTGCAGATTTAACACTTAAAGCTTTGACTATTTGAAAGAGATCCTGTAGATCAGTCACGTTCAACCTTTTTGGAACCATGGACCACTTTCATGGAAGACAATTTTTCCACGGACCAGGGAGAGTGGGATGATTTTGAGATGATTCAATCACTTTATTTATTGTGCACTTTATTTCTATTATTATACATTTTGATATATAATGAAATAATTATACAACTCACCATACTGCAGAATCAGTGGGAGCCCTGAGCTTGTTTTTGGGCAGCTAGATGGTCCCATCTGGGGTGATGGGAGACAGTGACACCTGAAGTGTGATGCTTATGTCCAGTCTACTCTGTAATTTCGTTTTGGTTGCTGTCACTGCAGAAAACTCTGCTTTACAAAGATAGCTTATTGGAAATGGAAGCAGGATTTTCAGTGCTTTGTGGCAATCTCAGGATATTCTGCCTTGACTTTAATCCAGAACACATAGAAATTTGAAGTTGTCTCAAACATACTTTTTAGGTCATCATAATTTACAATCTCAAAAAGTTGATTCCCTTTCTAGCACAAACAAAGTCGATTCACCTGGCTTATTCACAGATGGGTTGCAGATCCATTCCTTCCCAGTTCAAGAGTCTTTTGTGGTTGGGAAGTAATGCTCAGTTCAGTTCAGTTCAGTTCAACTCAGTCGCTAAGCCATGTCACACTTGTTGTGACCTCATGAATTGCAGCATACCAGGGCTCCCTGTCCATCACCAATTCCCAGAGTTCACTCAAACTCATGTCCATCGAGTCGGTGATGCCATCCAG
>NW_011495068.1:0-697 GCF_000754665.1 Bison bison bison | reverse complement strand
CCTTAACAAAATTCTAGCAATCAGAATCCAACAACACATTATAAAGATCATACATCATGACCAAGTGGGCTTTATCCCAGGGATGCAAGGATTCTTCAATATCCACAAATCAATCAATGTAATACACCACATTATCAAATTGAAAAATAAAAGCTGTATGATTATCTCAATAGATGCAGAGAAAGCCTTTGACAAAATTCAACATCCATCATGATAAACACTCTCCAGAAAGCAGGAATAGAAGGAACATACCTCAACGTAATAAAAGCTATATATGACAAACCCACAGCAAACATTATCCTCAATGGGGAAAAATTGAAAGCATTTCCCCTAAAGTCAGGAACAAGACAAGGGTGCCCACTCTCACAACTACTATTCAACATAGTCTTGGAAGATTTGGCCACAGCAATCAGAGCAGAAAAAGAAATAAAAGGAATCCAAATTGGAAAAGAAGTAAAACTCTTACTGTTTGCAGATGCCATGATCCTCTACATAGAACACCCTAAAGACTCCACCAGAAAATGACTAGAGCTAATCAATGAATATAGTAAAGTTGCAGAATATAAAATAAACACAGAGAAATCCCTTGCATTCCTATACACTAATAATGAGAAAATAGAAAGAGAAATTAAGGAAACAATTCTATTCACCATTGCAACGAAAAGAATAAAATACTTAGGAATATATCTACCTAAAG
>NW_011495067.1:3989027-3995569 GCF_000754665.1 Bison bison bison | reverse complement strand
CATAATAGGTTAGTCTTCTGGAAAGAAGAAACTTAGTTATCAATGCAGACTGTTGATTGCTAGCCAAGTAGGGCTCAAAATCCTCTAAAGGGCAGGGCTTCAACAGTACATGAACTGAGAGCTTCCATATGTACAAGCTAGATTTAGAAAAGGCAGAGGAACCAGAGATCAAATTGCTAACATCTGTTGGACCATAGAAAAAGCAAGACATTTCCAGAAAACATCTACTTCTGCTTCATTGACTATGCTAAAGCCTTTGACTGTGTGGATCACAATAAACTGTGGAAAATTCTGACAGAGATGGACCACCTGACGTGCCTCCTGCAAAACCTGTATGCAGCTCAAGAAGCAACACTTAGAACCAGACATGGAAAAACAGATTGGTTCCAACTGGGAAAGTAGTAAGTCAAGGCTATATATTGTCACCCTGCTTATTTAACTTCTGTGCAGTGTTCATCATGTGAAATGCCAGACTGGATGAAACACAAGCTGGATCAGGATTGCTGGGAGAAATATCAATAAGCTCAGATTGCAGATGATACCACCCTTATGGCAGAAAGTGAAGAGGAACTAAAGAGCCTCTTGATGAAGGTGAAAGTGGAGAGTGGAAAAAGCTGACTTAAAACTTGACATTCAAAAAACTAAGATCATGGCCTATGATACCATCATTTCATGGCAAATAGATGGGGAAACAGTGGAAACAGTGGCAGACTTTATTTTTTAGGCTCCAAAATCACTGCAGATGGTGATGGCAGCCATGAAACTAAAGACACTTGCTCCGTATAAGAAAAGCTATGACCAACCTAGACAGCTTATTAAAAAGCAGAGACATTAGTTTGCCAACAAACATCCATCTAGTCAAAGCTATGGTTTTTCCAGTAGTCCTGTATGGATGTGAGAGTTGGACTAGAAAGAAAGCTGAGCACTGAAGGATTGATGCCATTGAACTGTGGTGTTGGAGAAGACTCTTGCAAGTCCCTTAGACTGCAAGGAGATCCAACCAGTCCATCGTAAAGGAAATCAGTCCTGAATATTCATTGGAAAGACTGATGCTGAAGCTGAAACACCAATACTTTAGCCACCTGATGGGAAGAAGTAACTCATTTGAAAAGACCCTGATGCTGGGGAAGATTGAAGGTGGGAGGAGAAGGGGATGACAGAGGATGAGATGGTTGGATGGCATCACTGACTTGATGGGCATGAGTTTGAGTAACCTCCGGGAGTTATTGATGGACAGGGAGGCCTGGCATGCTGCCTTGGGGTCACAAAGAGTCAGATATGACCGGGCAACTGAACTGAACTGTAGCATATGAGATCTTAGTTCCCTGACCAGGGATGAACCCATGCCACTTGCTGGAGTTTTAACCACTGGACCACCAGGGAAGTCCCTGCTTTTAGTTTTTGTAGCTGCACTAGACGGGGGCAAGAGGTAGACACAGTTTGGGTCTCACCCCTGAGTAAGCATGAGAAATGAGACCCAAGACCCAGGTGGAAAGGCTGGCCTTGGACCAGAGCATGAGCCCATTTGGCTCAAGAGTCACATGGGAAAGCCATCATCTTCCCGGTGCTGAATGACATGGGCATTCCTCCCATGCAGGAGTCCAACATGACACCCAGAAATGTTGTGGCGGTAAAACATCAACAGATACAAGAATGCAACTTAAAATTAAGTAAAAATTAAAAACTGAAATCCCAACAAAGAATATGATAAAAATTTAACATAAACAGTACCACCAAACCACACTTAATGGCAGATAAATGTTCAATGATAATAAAACAAACTAAAAATAAATGATAAAAGGGATACAAGATACTTGAGGTGTAAGACTTGAGTCCCAAATACAACCTTCGAGATGAAGAAGAGTTGGCAGCATGGGCATTTCTGTGAAAAAAGAAATATAAAGTTGAGTAAAATGTTGATAGCTGTTACCATTTTTTTCCTCCATTAAACACACACAGGTTTGTGTCTTTTGAGCTGCTAATTTTAGGCTCAAGGCATTGATTTTAAGCTACTGCTGTATTGATTTCCTGTTGCCGCTGTAGCAAATTGCCACAAGCTACATGGCTTAAAGGAACACATACTTGTTATTGTGGTTCTGAGGATCCAAAGTCCCAAATGGGTCTCACTGGCTTCAAATCACAGTGTCAGCAGGATGCTGTTCCTTCTGGAGGCTTCCTTCCTTCCTTCTCACACTTAGAAGCTGCCTGCCCTCCTTGGCTAATGGCCTCTGCACATCAGTGTGAGCTGATGAGAGGCTGGTTTAGCCCCTCAGCGTGCATCTCTGACACTGGTCTGCATCCCTCCTCCACATCTAAGGCTCCTTGTTAATGAGATGGCATTGGGCACAGCCAGATACTCCACGTCATTTCCCTATCTTAAGGCCAAATGATTAGGTACCTTAATTCACCTGTGCTGTAATTCTCACTTGTCATGTGACTGCCCTTTCAGGCTACTGAAACAGAAACACCATAGGCCAGGTGGCTCTTTCTTTGCACTTTGTTTTTTAACTGAAGGATGATTGCTTTACAGATTTTCGTGGCTTTCTGTCATAGAAAAACAGAATCATCCATGGGTTCACCCATGTCCCCTCCCTCTCGAACTTCGTACCATCTCCTTCCCCATCCCACCTTTCTAGCTGGTCTCAGAGCCCCTGTTTGAGTTCCCTGAGTCACACAACAAATCCATGCTGGCTATCTATTTTACATGTGCTATTGTAATAGGTGGCTTACTAACAACAGACCCTTACTTCTCAGTTTTGGAGGCTGGGAGCTCCACGATCAAGACAGAGCAGGTGGCTGGTAGAGGGTGGTCTCCCTGTGTCCTCAGAGGGCACAAGGGGTGGGCCATCTCTCTGGGGTCTCTTTCATAAAGGCCCTCATTCCACCCAGGAGGGTCCCACCCTCATGACCAAATCACCTCCCAAAGGCCCTGTCTCCTAACACCATCCCCTTGGTGACCTCAGCTTGCACTGAGGGAAGCGTTAGTGCAAAGACCAGAGAACTGCTCATACATACCGTGTGCACCAGCAAGGCTCTTGGTTTAACTAGCAAACTCTCTGACGAAACTGCAAGCAGGCTGAGGTCAGCCTGCTCGCCCCGCCCCCTGTGGTCTCTGTGTTCTGTGCTGTGTTGTCTTCATTGAATTGTGCTTTCCACAGGACATGTTTTTCCATAGCATCTAGTTGCATCATATCATGTACACACAGAGAGACATGCTTCATCCATGTCAACTCTGTCATTCAGTTGATGACAATTTGTGAAGCAATGTCTCATCTCAATGCCCAGCACATACAGGAATAGGGCAATCCATGCCTATAGAGATCTTATAGCCCAAAAGGGAATCAGAAGTGTATCCACGTGCGCACAAGGCAGGAGTAAGAAGCACAAACTAAATGGAAGTGAGGGCTGCAGGGGACAGAGGAGGGGGGTTTCCTCCTGGAGCGGGGGCGGGGGCTTTCCTATGGGACTGGTGTGCTGGTGATTCTGGACCCCTGGGGTGCATGTTTGAGGAGAGACGCGGGGCACGTCAGGATGCCCTGGGCTGGGAAGCAGGAAGGACAGCAGACATAGGGGCTGGGGAAGGTCAGGCCCCCAAGGAACAGGGGGTCACACCCTTGGGAGCACAGAGCACCCCACCACAATTCCCCGATGGTCCGCATGGGGAGCTCAGAGAGCATCCTCAGGGATTTCAGAATTCGCCTGGGATCAGACACCACACAACAACCTCAGTGACCAGTGGGCAAGATTCTTTAACTTTGAACAAAATTTATTCTGGTTTAAATTTTAGACGTTCTGTCGAAGGGCGCAGTTTCAGTCTCCGCATCGGTCCCGGCCGCATCTTTGCCTTCTTTTACCACGACCTGCAGCATTTTACTCGGGGCCCGAAACAGGTGCCAATCTGTCTCGTGCGTCCAGGGCACCTGATCGACACACAGAAGCCTCTATTTATACGGCAGGTTACATGATTTCTTACCACTTGAGTAAATCCTAAAAAGAGAATGAAGAGGGAAAAATGTGTCAGCAGGAAAGCGGCATCTCGAGAAGGCCAGCTGTGTCCCCTCTGAGCGAGGCCCTGGGGCTTTCTGTGCTGAGATGTGGACATGGCCTCGTGACAACAAGATGTGAGTCCAGGACCTCGTTGACCAGCTTCCAGACAGACACTGACCGTGCCCAGGCTCTGGTGGACCCTCACATTTCCAGAACCAGAGGCTGAGGGACTGGGGTGTGAGGACCCTGGTTGTGTCCACCACGAGGGCAAAGACCGGGAAGCTCTGCTACATCCACCTTCCCACCAGGAGTCAGAAGCGGCCCGTAGGTTCTATTTTCACTGTTTAGTTTTCCAACTCATGGAGTCAGTCAAGTAGTGCAGCTGAGATAGGAGGAAAAGATGCAGCTGAAAGTGTAAGAACTGTTTAAAGAGAACTTACTCTCAAAGCAACTTACAGCTGACAGTGACAATGGTTCAGAAAAAAAAGTTTTGTATCATCGTCTCTACTGACTCAGAACGCTCTCAGCGCTGGTGCGAGTCAGCCCCTCTCCTCCTCCCTTTGTGGTTTCCTCCCGACCAGAGGCCTTCCCGTCTTCCTCACACGCCTTTTTCCTCTTGACCACAAGGCACCGCTGGTCCCTCTCTAGTTCCCCGTCCAGGGATAGAACCCGGGCCACACTCCTTACACCCCCGTCCTCTCTCCCTGCCACTGGGCTAAGAGTTGGGTTAGTCTTAAAGAACACTGATCAAACAAGGCCTTTTCAACTTGATTTTGACATCTAATCAGTTGTCTCAGGTCTCAGTCTCTGCATCCTCTCCCTCTCTCCCTCCCTCCCTCCTTCCTTCCTACATATTTTCATCCCATTTCCGGAAATATCAAGGGTAAGATTAAACTCAGACAGCCTATCCTGCACACTGCTTTGGATGTGCTGCCTCCCAGCTGTGGAGCGGGGGTTGCATCATCAGTGACGTGTCCTGGAGGACCTTCCTGCTGAGGAGACTCAGCACGGAGCATCCCAAAGGGAGCTCCTGAAGCCCAGGCTCGGCCTGACTCTCCTCTGGACTTGTCTGGTCACCCAGAGCCACCACCCTTCAAATAGAAAGATTTAAAAAGAGACATTCTGTACTTCTGTCATGGGACAAAATCAAATTTCTTGCTTTTATGAAAAAGAAAAAAAGGAGAGTCACTTAACAGAGGCAACTTCTGTTTCCTCCTCATGAGACCAATGAGGAGACGGGCTCAGAAGCTTGACTCGCTAGAGTGGCTTAGAAACAACCTGGAATTTTGCAGGGCGGTTCTCAGAACCCTCTTGCTACTGAGGACTCAGCGCTGGCTTCTCAGAAGCATCAAATATGGTGGGTTTAGTCTGACCACGTGTAGATGGGGGTAGCAGGATAGAAGGAGGTAGAAACAGGAGAGAGAGCCCACGGCTCCCCCTGGGGCTCCCACGAGCTCACCTGACCCAGCAGACAGGACCAGGAAGAGGAGCGCGAGGAGCAGGTGATGGAGCCTCATGCTGGCGTCCCGAGCTCTGTGGCTGATGCTAGAGAAGAGGCTGCTCTTGCCGCTTTAAAAAGGTCCCAGGTTCCGGGAGGATTTCTGCGCTGGCTATGGATTTGGTTATTAGGAACTGGTTAACTGAACCTCTTCCCTGTGTGTCATGGGAGTGGCCTTTATAGCACAAAGCAGGGGCAGTCACTTGTATGCTAATGAGGCTGTGGAAACCCCAGGAAAAGCTTTCCTGCTGCCCTTTTAACCACAAACTTCTCCTTGGCAGTCAGTTCAGCTGGTGGGCAGGGGTGTGGCAAGGGGCACAGACTTGCCTGTTTCCCCTGGCAGGGGCACAGACTTCTTGCGGAACCTTAGCTTACCCGCTCCCCAGCCCCACCCTCGCCCTTCCAGGGCTTTGAAACTGCCCACTGTTTTCCTGTGTAGAAGGAAATGGCACCCCACTCCAGTACTCTTGCCTGGAAAATTCCATGGATGGAGGAGGCTGGTGGGCTACAGTTCATGGGGTTGCAGAGAGTCAGACATGAAAGGGAGACTTCACTTTCTTTATTTCTATACTTCCTTTTGGCCTTGAAGAAGCACAAGCTGGAATCAAGATTGCAGGGAAAAATATCAATAACCTCAAATATGCAGATGACACCACCCTTAGGGCAGAAAGTTAAGAGGAACTAAAAAGCCTCTTGATGAAAGTGAACGAGGAGAGTGAAAATGTTGTCTTAAAGCTCAACATTCAGAAAACTAAGATCATGGCATCCGGTCCCATCACTTCATGGAAGATAGATGGGGAAACAGTGGAAACAGTGTCAGACTTTATTTTTTGGGACTCGAAAATCACAGCAGATGGTGATTGCAGCTGTGAAATTAAAAGACGCCTATTCCTTGAAAGGAAAGTTATAACCAACCTAGATAGCATTTAAAAAGCAGAGATATTACTTTGCCAAAAAATGTCAAGGCTATGGTTTTCCCATTGTCATGTATGGATGTGAGAGTTGGACTGTGAAGAAAGCTGAGTGCCGAAGAATTGATGCTTTTGAACTGTGGTGT
>NW_011495067.1:3985408-3985779 GCF_000754665.1 Bison bison bison | reverse complement strand
ATATATATATACATCTGTTCTTTTATGGACCTTGCAGGCAAAATCTATACTACAGGGTCAATTTATAAACACGCTATAGTACTACACTGGAGAAAGAAGTGAGACTGAATCATTGTCTACTGTGTCTCTTCATTGAAAATGATGTTTTTCAGGGAATTCTGCTTAATGTTATGTAACAGCTTGGATGGGAAGGAAGTTTGGGGCAGAATGGATACATGTATATGCACAGCTGAGTCTCTTTGCTGTCCACCTGAAACTATCACATTATTAACCAGCTATCCTCCACAGTTTTTTAAAAAATAATTTTTAAAAATGCTGTTTTATGAGACTTCCTTGAAGAGTGGGTAAGAGTGGTAAGAGTGGGTAAGACT
>NW_011495067.1:3984566-3985308 GCF_000754665.1 Bison bison bison | reverse complement strand
CTTTTCCTATTTGGAACCAGTCTGTTGTTCCATGTCCAGTTCTAACTGTTGCTTCCTGATCTACATATAGGTTTCTCAAGAAGCAGGTCATGTGGTCTGATATTCGCATCTCTTTCAGAATTTTCTACAACCTAGTACAGCCTAAATAAATAAACAGAACAAAAATTGGTGTGTTTTAGTGATCTATGGTTTGCAGCACAGCAGATTTTTTTTTCTTTTAAGGAAGCTGATGATGCAGTTTTATGTGCAAGACCAGGCATGACTTTTCATAGAAGGGCATTTCCAAAAGGGGTCAGGGTGCCATGGTGAGTTTCAAGGGAGTTTCTTGCCATGGTTCCTCATCAGTTGGAAAATGGCCCTTGTCAGGAATTGCACAATTTCAGTGGCTTATTTTTCCTTGGCAAGGTCTAAAGATGAGTCCTTTGCAGCTATGTTAATCCTGCAGATAGCACCCAGGGGCATCTCTGTACATCAGGGAAGGGTCCTGTTGCCTCAGCAAGGAGGTCACACACCCAAGAAAGCATGGGGTGGCTCACCAGAAACCAGAGATGAATTCATATAGAATAGAGGGAAGGGTTATTTTTAGGTCAAGTCTACATGAACTGTTAGTTTTCCCAGGTTCAAAGCCAAACAAGGCCATGTGGATCGTGGTTGCTTCATGCCTGGGCTGAGAGTTAACTCATGGATTCATTCTTTAAAGGGAAGATAAATGCTGTGTCCCCAAACCCTTAACCTGTGAGTC
>NW_011495067.1:3969315-3984466 GCF_000754665.1 Bison bison bison | reverse complement strand
GGAACACATGTATACCTGTGGCGGATTCATTTTGATATTTGGCAAAACTAATACAATTATGTAAAGTTTAAAAATAAAATAAAATTAGAGAGAAAAAAAAAAAAAAACGGAAAATACAAAATGAATTATTAGAAAATATTTTGAACTCAGTGATAATGAAAATATATCAAAACTGCAGTGCAGTTAGAGATATTCATAGCTTTGTATACACATAACAGAAAAAATAAAACAATAATATAAGCTATCAGTTCAAGAAATGTAAAAAAAGAACAAAAATGAAACTCCAAATATGAAGGAAGAAATCAAGTGATATATCAGAAATTGATTATATAAAATGCAATGTAGGAATCAGGACACATGAAAGTTAATGTAATATGATATCCTGGATGGGATCTTGGAACAGAAAACCAACGAAACAAAAACTAAGTAGACACTAAGGAAATTTGAATAAACCATCAATATTATGGTTAGGGAGCTTACCTGGTGGCTCAGATGGTGAAGAATCTGCCTGCAATGGAGGAGATCCAGATTCAGTCCCTGGATTGAGAAGGTTCCCCTGGAGACAGGAAGGGCTACTCATTCCAGTATTCTTGCCTGGAGAATTCCATGGACAGAGGAGCCTGGCAAGCTACAGTCCATGGGGTTGCAAAGAGTTCAACATGACTGAGCAGCTTAAACACACAAGAAGAAAGGAACACCAGTATAGATATTGCAGTTAGCAAAAGTTTACAAATGATAATAACTTTAGGAGAATACATTTGAAAATCTAAATGGACAAATTTATTGAAAAGCAAAAAAAAAAAAAAAAACTCTAAAAGAAATAAGAATTCTATATAGACTATATATATTTCAGAAATTGAATCTATAAATGTATAGATCTTATAAATTTTTCAAACATATAAAATGCTTAGTAGTTTCAGTGGGAATTCTTAACACTGATGAAATTAACATTAACCTTGTACAAATTTATTTGGAAACTAGAAACTAAGGAATCAATGTTCAGCTCATCTTATGAAGTTAAAATAACCTTTGTAGAAAACCTTACAAGGCCATTAAATGAGAAAGACATTATATGCAATTATAGACTCTGATTTTTTCATTAAAACTATGCAAAAATATTCAATACAATATCATCAATTTAAATACAGTGATATGTAAAATGGATAATGCAGCATGACTGACAGAGTTTATCCTGTAATTTGAATTTATCACTTAAAATAAACAAATTTCCTCTGTATCAAAATAAAGAAAAAATACATTTTAATAGATTTAGAAAAAGCACTGCTTCTCATACAAAAATATGATTAAGAAAAAGACATAAAACTAGACAAACTGAGTTAGAGAAGGACTTTCTCAATTTGACGAGGGGCACCTATTTAAAACTGTTACAATTATTACTGATACTAATGGGGGCATATTGAATATTTTATCCTTCAGTTTAAGAATAAAGTAAAAATGCAGACTTTCACCATGTTAATTTAGTATTGCTTTGGAAATCCTTGCCACTGAAAATGAAAAGTAAAGAAAAAAGTTATAGGTCTTCAAAAAAGAAAAGAAAAATAAAATTGTCATTATTCACAGGAATATGTCTAGACTGAAAACTATTTTTAAAAATTAAGTATTAATATCATGTGTGAATTTAGGAGTGTCTCTGGATACAACATTACTATACAATGCTTAGTCATACTTCAATGAACAATTATTAAGCAAATAGAAAATGAAATCTGAATATCTACTTTATGAGTTATAACAGTTAATGTATGAGAATAAACTGCAAAGTATGAAAAAGAATCCTAAAAGGAATTTTTATTTATTTATTTTTTTTTAATGCCCCAACTCCTTAGGCTGAACTCTGCGGGGGAACTCGAGGTGGGTGAATTCACCACCCAGCAGCTCTGGTTTCAGGAAGCCCTGGGGTTCGGAGTGACCAGCCTAAAAGGAATTTTTAAACATATAAATAAATGAAAGGTTATAATATGATTATGGATAGGAAGATACAATATTGTTAAATACCAATTTTCTTCAAGACGGAGAACTTCTCCTACTGGATATTGAGATTTAATAGAAAGTTGGTATTAGCAAAATGATAGATAAATAGTCCAACGGAAGAGGACAGTGAATCCAAAGTGACCTAACTTATGGAATCATCTGATTTACAACAATGACAACATTGTAATTCAATGGGGGAATTATGGTCTTTTCAATAAATGATCTGGGTCATTTGGAAGATTTCCAATTGAAAAAGAAAAAAAGTAGACCCATCAGTCACAACATAACACACAATTCATTCTGACCATGGACCTAAATGTGAAATCTGAAACTATAAATTTTCTAGAGTAAATTTAGGAGAATATCTGTGTGTATTTTAATAGACTCAGATTCCTAAAAAGGAGCAAAATAAATCATGAAAATGATAATGATAACCTTTATGATTAAGAATCTCAGTTTTTTGAAAGAAACTTTTAAGAGCATTAAAAAATGCATACTAGAAGATGATTTCAATACACATTTTTAAAAAAAAGACTAATATGCTATAATTACACATAAAAAGATAGACATTGCAATTTACAAAAAAAATAAAAGGGGGGTTGTATTTGTCGAGAAAACTCAGTATAGGAAAAGATAACTAAATAGCTATGAGCATGAAAAAGGACAGTAACCATCAATTCTAATTAAGGAAATGCTAATTCAAATCACAATAGATATAACTTCGTTTCCACCAGAACAGTTACAATTAAGAGAACTGAAAATCTCAAAGAATAAATGAGGATTGGAGAAACTTGTTATCTTTACAGACAATAATGGTGGGAGTTTAAATTTGTCTAACAGTTCTGTAAAAATTTTAGCAGTATCCATTAAAAATAAATACACAGTATACCTCTGCTACCACTTCGAATATAAGAAGTTGCAAACAGCTCGATTGTCCACACAGTGTAACTTTTTGGATCACATTAGAAATTCAAATCTCAAGACAACCAAATAACCTGAGATCCAAAGAGAGGCTTTAAAATAACTGCAATATGTTAAAAGATTTAGTGGGAAATATCCACACCTTGCATAAAAAGATGCGGATTATAAGCAGAAAGATGAAGAATGTAAGCATGTGCAAATGGAAAAGTTAGAAATAAAAATTATAGTATCAGAAATTGAGTTTCTTCAATTAAAAAAATATCATCAATGCTTTATGTCTTGTGAGTAGTTATTCAAGCTAATGGACAAAGAAAAGGAAAAGAATGGGGGGGGGGGCTCAGAAATGAACAGACCAGTCTAGAGCTGTAGAACAATATCAAATGGTCTAATATTCATGGAAGTGTAGCCCCAGAAGAAGTAGAAAGAGAATGAGGCAGAAGAAATATTATAAGAGAAAATGGCTGAAAATTTCCCAGAAATAATGAAGGAAATCAAATAACAGATTCTAAAGACTCAAAGAACCCTAAGGAAAATACCCACACACACATTTGCACACCAGACAACACACAGACACACTAAGGTAAATTGAAATTTATGAACAGGCTCAGAAAACAGACTCATATCACACAGAAGAACAAACAGAATCAAGCAGTCCCAATAATCCCATTAGCGGCAGCACACTCAGCAGAAGCCCAATGTTAAGAAAAATACTTCAGAAACAAAGAAGTAAAAACTGTGATTCCATTTATATAAAGTTCAAGAATTAGCAGAATTATCTATGGTGATGGACGTAAACACGTGGTTCCTTTAAGCGCTTTGGCTTCTAGTGAAGCAAGCGAGACACAGGAACACAGGCACATGGAATATGCTAAATTTTGCTTTTGTATTTGAAATTTCTTGCTTTTTCTTGGTAAATTGGGTTTAGATTTTATTTGTAGGAATTCTTCATATATTTTGTGTGTATTGCCTGTTTAAAAATTTATGTATTGAAAATTTCTTCTTCTAGTCTGCAACTAAGCTTTTTTTTTTTCTTTTTTTTTTTCTTCCTCTTCTTTTGGTTTGAGGGACCTTAGTTCTTCACAGCAGAGGACTCCCCTGCAGTGAAGTGGAAGTCTGGAATCATAACCACTGGACCCCAGGGAATTTCCTGCAACCAAACTTCTAACTCTCTTAAAAGTTTCTTTTGATCAGTAGAGATCTTTAATCTTAAGGAAACTTATTTATCATATTAGATTTCACTGAGATTTCACTTAGGATTGAAATTTTCCCAACCCAGGGATTGAACCCTAGTCTCCTGCATTGCAGGAGGATTTGCAAATTCTAAATGAGAAGGAAGTTCCGACATGTTTATATGCAAAAGAAAACATAATAGAACAGCTTGTGAATTTTCTTTAGTGATCATCTTACAAAAGAGATGATCAAATAGCCACTAAACACATAAATAGATATGAACCTCACAAGTAAATGCTGTACATTAAATTGTAAATTTTAATCACAACTTAAAAGAACAAGATAATTTTATACAGATCATCAAAAATAAAATAATACTCAGTGTTGGCACTAATAAGGATAATGGGTAAACACAGATGCATGCATAACTGGTATTAAGGTGAATTTATCTAGCCTTTTTGGGAAAAAAAAAGTCTGGCAATGTCTATTTATATTAAAAACAAACACCTCTGTGATCCCTCAGTTAGATTCCAGGAAATAGATTTACCTATTATTATTTATTTATATGGCAAACATTTGAAAAGAGAGATCACTAAAATTAATGGTCTGATGGACCTCACTGTAATGAGAGAAAACCTGCAAATGAACTAAAACCCTAGCAGGGACCCTGATGGCAAAATCATGGAACGATCCCCACAGAAAACTAGGCAGTCCCAAGGCTGAGTTAGATGAACATTGGATGCCTTATAGAAATGTCACGATATAACTGCAAGTGAGAAAAATCAAGTTGCACTAACATATACGACAAATCTCAATGTCATAAGCAGATAAGGAAAATATATGAACATTACATTTTACTTGATTGTGTGAAAGATGAGAACAAGTGGATTAGTGGAGAGAGCAAGCAAAAACCAAAATATAAATACTATGATTAAAAAATATCCCACTACAGTATAACAAAAATACTATAATAAAAACAACTATTCAGTATGACATAAATGATCATATTTATATAAAAATCATGTGCATGCATATATGTATTTTTCTATCCCTCTATCTCGACAAGAGGTTATTGCTGGTCATCTCCAATAATTGAAAATTTCAAGTGCTTTTGACTTTCCTCCTACATTTTCCAAAACTGTTTGAAGAATTTACAATGAACATGAATTATTTATATAAGCAGAAAGAAACAAGGAAATATTTTTTATTTAAAAAAGAAAAAGTGTAACCCATGTTATACTCATGACTCAGAATAAGTGAAGATTGTAATACTCCACCCCTACGATTTGTCACAGCCCAGAGCTTCATGCGTAGGTAAATTCTCTGTCTACCACCATCTAGCTGTCTTTCCTCTTGAAAGAATCCTTGTCCCAGCAATTCCCACTGACATACCTTGGAGCCACTGCCCACTTGATTAGCCGGTTCTGTGCCATGTGTAATAAATGATGCTGCTCTGTGAGGCTTCTGCTTCTGCATTTGCTGCTCATTCCTTGTTTTCACTGCATGCAGTTGCTCTTCCTACTGGCTTCCAGACCTGTGCTCTGCTTCATTCAGGGAACAAGTTAGTTTTTTTAAGTAGTTTGGTACAATATGATGTTCTGTGATTATGCAAATGTTCTCTGTTCTGGCAATAAACAGCATCTAGCCACATGTATGAAATTGAGTGCTTGAAATGTGGTTACTGCAATCAAGGAACCTACTCTAAAATTCTTATTTAACTTTGATTTATTTATATTTAAATAGTCACATATGGCCAGTGGTACCGTATTGGACAGTGTGGTTTTGGAGTGACTCTTTCTATTGGGTGAGAAATAGTGTGCTTTTTCCCGTGTGTCACATTTCTCACTCTCCCTGCACACACAGGCATTGCTGATATGGCTGTGTTTGAGGCAACAGCCTCACTTCAGTTACACTCTCAAGCCTTTCTTCACTCATAATTATTTATTTTCTGGATCTACATTATCTTTTCCTCCAGTCAAAACTCCATTATGGAACATTTGTCATGTAAGGAAATCTGTTTACATTCAAATCAATACAATGGATGCTATAGTTCCTTTCCCAGGGACTCTGGATGACAACAACTCAAGAGATATGACCAGGCATCCTTTTCAATGTTAATAAACACTCCTGACAATTACAGTAACAAGTTCCTAAGCATTTCCTGAAAGAGGGGCTTGTCTGCCAGGAGCTCACTTGGAGGGGCACTGCCTGCTGTTCCCCGTGACCCCTTCAGAGCCTTATTTCTGAGCTACGAAACGTCCCGCAGTGAGGGGCACCTCTACTCATCCGCCAAGCAGGGGGATTTAAAAGGCATTTTCCACCTGCAGTCACCACAAATGAGAGCACCACAGTTATCATTAGCCCCAGATAGGCTGAGGTCCTAGAAGCCACCACCATAGTACTAAGGTTCATTTTCTCTGATCTTAATTCTATCATCTCCCAGGGCAGAAGCCAGAACCACATGCAGGGTCAGGACTGGCTTACAATTTGCCTTCATCACACATTCAGTGTATCATTTGACTTCTCCTGATCTCCTCTGGACTTGTGGCAGTTACTTCTTTCAGACACTCAAAATACAAATTACACATCTTTTTCTAGGCAGTGGGGAGCCAATATACCCAGCACAGTGATTCAGAGTGGGGACATACAAGCCAGGCTGCCTGAGAGTAAGCCCTGCCTTCTCCGTTTGCTGTTTCCTTCTGTGTACTCGAACAAGCTTTTAATCTTTCCATTTCCCTGTCTTCATATTTAGAGGAGGAATAGTAATGGCATATGAATTTCAGAGGGTTGTAGAAAGAGTGAAATAAATTGGTATTTAACGCACTGATAGCGATACTGATGCTGTCAGGTACAACATTAATTCTCATCATTTCCTGCCCGCCTCCTAAAGGTGGTACCCCTTTTCACATTCACAAAGAAAGCGATGTTCAGAGAATTCCCTTCTATGAGCAACCAAGCTTCTTCTATCTTTCACCTTTGGTGAGAAAAACACACCCCACACACCCACACACATTTTCAGGTTAATAACGAGTGTAACTTTCATAAATAAATGCAGTTTTTCCATTATGTTTCTTATTTGAGATGGTGAATACTAAAGCTGAAGGTGTGCTTTTCTTCAGAGTAATTTTTTCTCCATGCCCAATTTTCATGAGCCCTATATTAATCAATGAATTATCTGAAATGTTTAGCACAGCACAGAAATCAAATATATTCAGGTACAGGGAAGAGGGTAGAAGCCATAATCCATGACCATTTTTAAGTCTGCCATAAAATTATCTCAAAACTCCTTCTATCATGAAAATTCCCCTCTTGACTATTGTTGAGTGTTCTTATCAATTGGGATGTATAAAATTGGGATATATAGAATATAACTAAAAGATATATGGAACAATGTTGCCAATGAATAATGGATGGTTATAATCATCTTTGAAAATCAGATTATCTGATGGTTGTCAGGGCTTGTCTAGTAAATGCTGCCTACAAAACTGGAGACACAGGAAATTCCTCAGTCTTGTTTTCAATGATAGGATCAAAGAGATCATATGCTAGAAGGGAGAAACAAGGTCTGATTGGACTCTAAGTCTGGACAGGAGATGTTTATTCAATTGGCCTAAAAAGCTATAAGGCCAATGGAGAAGTCAGATAATAAAATAAGTGATGATTGACAGGTGAGAAAACCAACAAGCTACAAAATACATGTAGAAGTGAAATAGGAAAATGAATGAGGACTGACAAATAAGAGGACATGAGAAAACCAAAACCAAACATATTCTGGGTGTTTTTGCAGCGGATTCAGTGATCTATGAAGTGTTCTTTGTCTGTGCCAACACATTTATTCCCACAGCTTTAAGGGTCATTATTAAGTAAGGCTTATCTCTACTCCCTCATTCATCAATTTCCATCTCAGCCAAATCTTTGATCATTGACTTGCAGCTGTCTAATAGTTGGGAATATGCTTGAGGTGAATTTATATTAATGAGCTAAAACCCTGAGCAGCCTCTAAGTATAAGAGAGTGGTAGTGGCAGGGAGAGAGGCTAACACATAGACCATTTCTAGCCATGGACTAGAATGGGTTATCCTAAGTTATCTTTTGAGAATCTCTTGGGTAGATGGAGACTACTATGACGACATTTCATTCGAATGGAGACAGGTAAATATGCTACAGAAAAATTCTTCTTTAGGTGTCTGGTGCAGCAATTCAGCATGAGTCTGGTAACTGATTTAATCTTCCAAAAAAGTATTCACATACTTCTCTTGCAATCGTTTCTCTATGGCTGATAATACAGAAGTTTCTGAGCATAAAAATGCCTTACTTAGGACACTACAGAACTTAACATGAACTGGGATTATAGATGAAATGATGATTTTGAATGAGCCAGTTGTTCTTCCTCAGAAGACTAGTTGAAAAATAGGACCAAGGCGTTCAAGGCATGAAGAGAGTCTTTTACAAGATGCCCAATCATCCTGCTATGTCCCAAGCTGAAGGTGTTTTCAGGCTATGGGGCTTACAGTCTTAAAACTGGGAAGATCTTGGGCAAACCAGGACAATATGGTCCCTGTAGTCATGCATCTATGTCAAAATGGTCACCATGACTAAGATGGCTTCATGGCCCCAGAATGGTATTTAAAAGATTCAAAGTGGGATCAAGTAAGGCCACCCTTTGCTGCTGCTGCTAAGTCACTTCAGTCGTGTCCAACTCTGTGCGACCCCATAGATGACGGCCCACCAGGCTCCCGGGTCCCTGGGATTCTCCAGGCAAGAACACTGGAGTGGGTTGCCATTTCCTTCTCCAATGCATGAAAGTGAAAGTGAAGTCACTCAGTCATGTCCAACCCTCAGCGACCCCATGGACTGCAGCCTTCCAGGCTCCTCCGTCCATGGGATTTTCCAGGCAAGAGTACTAGAGTGGGGTGCCATTGCCTTGGAGACATTTAATAAGTGAAATTTAGCTTTCTGTTTTCTAGACAGCCTCTTTTTATAATACATGATACTTTTTATCTGGATTTGCATTTGTATTGAGTTTTTTGAAATGTGCTCTCTGAGAACAATAAAAATAGCAGAAGTTCAATGTAAAACAGTTTCTTCTGGGCTTTTGAGGCTGGAATTTCTGTGAGATTGCCTAACACAGGATGTGTCTGTTAGAAACAGAGTTATTTTCCAGTATTTCAGAAAAATGTTTCCTGAAGTGATGTCTTATCAATAAAAGACATCTTAGCATCTTCCAAGAGTTGGTCTTTATAAAAGATCTGAGTACCTCACAAATCTTGGAGCACTGAAAATTCTCTTGAGTAGATGGACAGTTATAAAATAAATAGATTCCAAGAGGGTGTAGAACCCTCTATCAAGGTATCAGGATATTTCTGACATACTACAATTCATAGGGAGAAGTCATCTATGAAGTGACAAGAAATAGATACACAGTCCCTACAACTGTGAATTTCTGCCCCTACAGCTGAGAATGCTCAGAGAAATCCTTTATATTGCAAGCACCCCTGTTCAGCCATGTGTCTTGCCCATGCCTGAAGTATGGGAGGTCTGTTGAGGAACCATCATTCAATGTCTTCTTCTATCCTCTTAGCCACAGCGTTAGACTTATTCCACAAAGGTATAACCAGTAACTAGTGAATTTGAACAAAAAAAGAGCCTTTCTAAACCAATGCAAAATCCTTTACCTAATGAAATACCTAGAAGAGGAAATTAGCAGAAATTAACAGTTCTCTGATACTGCCGGAAGTAGAGAATCAGTTAATTGATGCTCTCTGCTTGAACTGGTCTTTAAGAACCTTGGAGCACCCTATTAGAGATATAATATATGAAAAAAGAGATGCTTAGGGACTTTCCTTCCATCTTTCTTTTCTCCCTTACTTCCTGAACTATTATTCAAGCAAGATACCTCCATGTAGGAATATAAGATTTTATAAGAATATAAAATAGGATAATTGGATGGAACAAAATTCTAGCAGACTTACAAGAGAAGGACAAAGTGTGTTGACAGACTTCAGAATGTTTGTGCACTCCTTGTGAATAGTTGGAGATCACCTGCTAACACAGTGATAAGGGCAGCAAGAGAGCTTGATGTCGGGTGAGTGGGAAATGTTGGACATGTTTTCAGTAGATAATATAGTGCAAATTGATCAAATAAGTGTTGGACAATATTCTATAAAGAGGATCTAGTTATAGTGAGTGATCCTGGATTCATAGTGGTACCAACTTGCCAAGTTAGATAATTTTCTCTAGCTGTGTTCAGTTGCCCAGAAGGGAAAAAAAAGTGTCATAAGAATAAGATAGAAGTATTAAATAATAAATCTTTTAACTAAATTAGAACGTAAAAGACAGGGGATAAAAATAATACTGGGAAAAAAGTGGTAAGATGGTTAAAAAGTATTAAGTGAGGCTAGTTGGCCAAAGGAGGTAGAAAAACAGAGAACATGATACTTAAATGAGTGATTTGGGAAACAGAACATTTGAGGACTGAAATTAAAAGCACAGAGAAAATTGTTCATCATGTTCTAGAAGGCAGAAGAAAAGGATTTATAAGCATGTAGGATTAAAAGTACAGGCCAAACCAAAGAAGTTACAGAGTATCACAATTTGTGGGGCTAAAGAAGAGGGTCCTGGCCCAGACTGTGAGTGTGGGCTGATGGACACGAGAAGAATTGTATTAATCGTGGTTTTTAGTTGCAAAGAATAGAACCCACTTCATTTATCTTGATCAAAAAGGATCTATTAAAGAACTAGATTACTACAGAAGGGTCCCACACAACCAGGAAACAGAGCTTAGGGCAACACAGTTCAAACATACATACTTCCAATAACTCTGCTAGGATCCCTGTCCATGTGCAGAATCTCTGATGCTAGTGATGGAAACTAAAAAATAATAAGCCATAGTTGGTGTGAATAATGAATGCCCCTGTGACACTGGTCACTTGTGAACTGAGCCACTCTTGTGCATCAGGTTGCTCACTTCCACATCTACAACTAACGTAGGAATATCTGTGCTGAGGGATGTGGGCACATGCAGATCCCTCAGTTCCTGGGACTCTTCCAGGTTTCTCAGACTGCACAGAAGTCAGATGAGGTGAAAATGGGTACTAAATGAGGGAATCTACTGTACCTGACCCAAAGCAATTCATATTTGAATATTAATTGATAGGAAAAAGGAAATAATCATGATGAGTTTAAATTGAGTCAAATGGAAAGAAGCTCTTGCTTCTTTGGCTTTGTGTATTTTTAGGTAGATAACAGTGGTTCCATCACAGTATTCAGTAGAATGCATGTATTCATTTTTGCTTTTTTAACTCTGGACATTGCCATTCAGAAACATGACTTAGCAACTGAACAATGAAAAATTCTAAGCATCAATTTACAAAAATTGATCATAAATCTAAGAGATAAAAGTATAAACAAATTTTAAAAATATAGGAGTAAATCTTTGTAACCTTAGGTTAGGCAGTTATTTCTTAGATAAAATACAGAACTGTAAACTACAAAAGAAAAATCAGATAAATCAGACACTTTCAAACTAAAAGATTTTGTGCTTCAAAAGACACCATTGAGAAAGTAAAAAGACAGTTTACAGAATCGAGTGAAATATTTGCATATGACACATATGATATGGAACTATTGATCTAGAATATACAAAATACTCTTAAAATTCAACAATGAAAAAACACGTAATGTAATTTTTCAATGGGCAGAAGATTAGAATAGACATTTCTCCCAAAGAGGATAAACAAATTGCCAATAAGCACATGAAAAGTTCCTCAATGTCATTACCCCTTAGGAAATGCAAATCAAAACCTCACGGCAGTATCAACTCCCACATAGGAGAGTAGCTAAAATTAAAAAGACAGATAATAACAAACATCAGCAAGAGTGTGGAGAAACTGAAACCTTCATACGTTGCTGGTGAGACTATTCTAAGGTGCACCTACTGTGGGAACCAGTCTGGCAATTTCTCAGAATGCTAAAACATAAAACATGGTCCAATAATTCTACTCCTACATATTTACTAAAGAGAAATGAAAAATATGTCTATATGAAAAATGCATATAAATGTTCATAGCAGCATTACACATAATAGCTAAAAGATATAAGCAACCCAAACATTCATCAATTGATGAACGGAACAATAAAATGTGGTATATCCATGCAATGGGATATTTCCTAGCAATAAAAAACAATAATGTACGAATATATGCTTTAACATGGATGAACCTTGAAAACATTGTCTGAAGTGAAAGAAGATGCTAACCCAACACTGTAAAGAAACTATACTCCAATAAAATAATAATAATAAATATCACATATATGTGTGATTCCATTTATATAAAATATCCAGAATAGACAAATCTGTAGTGATAGAGAGTAGATGAGCAGTCAGTAGCAGGTGGGGAAAGAAGAGAATGTTAAATGACTACCAGTAGGTATATAGGGTGTTAAAATTAGATTGTGGAGATCACTGCACCATTCTTAAAAACACTAAAATCTATTGAATTATTCATTTTAAAACACATTTAGGATATAAATATGAAATATATTTCAATGAAACTGTTATATATATGTACTCAAGTAACACATTTAAAGTTCCCAAAGGTGACCCAACAAAATACTAGCATCCTTGTTAATTTTGGACTCTTTTGTTTCCATATTCTTTCTGGGTAGATACCTTCTTTGCCTGATTGCTAATTCTGAATCTGTTTAATATAACTCTAATTTTCTCTTTAGAATCTACCTCTTTGTCAGATATTGTCTGACACTGTGATAACAGAGATTATGGTTGTGATAGGAACTATTACTCCGTAATCACTGTTTCCAGTGAACAGAGTGTTGAATGAGAAAATAACACCAGTCTGTCAGGAAAGGGACAACTATGCAAACCCATGCTGCCCCTTAGCTTAGAGGAAGTTTCTCACACCAGCACTATGCACTTCTTCTTAAAGAATTTAGAGCTGTTCCATCAAGATCCACTTCCCCTAGATGCAATTCATTTTTGATACTCAGGGTGGCAACTTGTAGATGAACTTGTATGTGTAATGATCAATCACACTCATAATATATAATCACACTGAGCATGGTAAGCAGGTAATGGAGCAGTCCCCTCTACATTCCCATTTAAGGATACTTCAATAAACTTTTGGCTCAACTTGACTCCAAATTTGACATCATTGATTGGATAATTTGTATGATACAGCTCTCTAACTGCCAGAGCATTGGGGGAATTGTGAAGTTCATGAAACGTTTCTGAGTTGGCATCTGAAAATGAATGGCTGAAAACTCCTGCACATATTTAATTTGTGGGAGGCACAGCTCATGACAAACTTATGTTCTCTGGAAAGAGCCACTTCTAATGAGGAAGAAATAAAAGTTAACATCAATGTATTGGCACAAGGGATGCCAGTAGAGTGAGAGTGTTTTGAGGTAGAACAGTGCCCCTGTACGTTGGTGTTCCAGGAGACATGTCAGTACCCCTCTGAGCAACAGTGCACCCACTGATTAGAAATGAATTGTCCAGTAGTCACAGGGGAAGCATCAAGGTCAGCCTTGAACCAGCAAGGAGCCTGATTCCCCAGTCACACTGGCAAGTGTTCTAGTGCTGGGCAACTTGAATGTATGTTGAACTCATAGAGATTCTCTCCACGGTGGTTTTGCAGTGCTGCATGCTGTCACACCTCAGTAATTTTTCAGCTATTTGTGTCTTGTGAAAATATGTGATGATCACTAAGGTTTCTTCTGTTCCAAGGTACAAGGCCATCGGACAATTAGACATATCCAAAATTTTCTGTAGCTTGCCAGATATTTCTAATTCTAATTTTTCATGCATATTATTTTATTAATGAGGCATAAAGTAGCATGACTTAAAATATAGTGTCCTTAAAATATAGTGTCCAGACATCTAATGCGGCAGCCTCTAGACAAGCTCTGGAATCAGCCTCCTTTTGCATAAATTCCAGGTCCACATTTTCATTAATTGTATGTCTGATACATAATTTGTATTAATTGTATGTCTTTGGGCCAGATGTTTTGCATAACCTGCACCTCCTCCTCTAGAAATTGGGGGTGTTTATAGCGGTTCTTAATAAGATCATTATGCAGTTAAATGATATAATAATGTATAAAACACTGCCTAGAATAAGCACTAGAATAGGCCCTTAATAGATATTATATTATTTTACATTACATCATTAATATCTTGGCTTTCACATCTGGTTTCTCTCCTCCTGGTTTCAGATCTTCTTTTTAGACTATGGCATAAAGCTTTCCCACTAACTCTTCCAACATAGGACCCACTATAATGGTTCTCAGTTATAGAGAACCAACTCTAGGCTCTAGCCTGTGTTACCTTACAAATTCCAAGTAAGAAGGAGGAGGCCACAATTGTTACTAAGTAGACTAGCAAGAGAGGTGGTTAGATTCAGACAATATAAAGCATGCTAAGTACTGTTCTAAGCAAAGGAAGCCCGGAAGACCCACCAGGGGGTGCCTGTCTTGTAGAGGTGGATGAATTGTACTCAGCTCAGGGAAGATAGTTCAGTTCAGTCACTCAGTCGTGTCCAACTCTTTGCAACCCCATGAACTACAGCACGCCAGGCCTCCCTAACCATCACCAACTCCTGGAGTTTACCCAAACTCATGTCCATTGAGTGGATGATGCCATCCAACCATCTCATCCTCTGTTGTCCCCTTCTCCTCCAGCCCCCAATCTTTCCCAGCATCAGGGTCTTTTCAAATGACTCAGCTCTTCACATCAGGTGACCAAAGTATTGGAGTTTCAGCTTCAACATCAGTCCTTCCAATGAACACCCAGGACTAACCTCCTTTAGGATGGACTGGTTGGGTCTCCCTGCAGTCCAAGGAACTCTCAAGAGTCTTCTCCAACACCACAATTCAAAAGCATCAATTCTTCAGTGCTCAGCTTTCTTTATAGTCCAACTCTCACATCCATACATGACTACTAGAAAAACCATAGCCTTGACTAGACAGATCTTTGTTGACAAAGTAATGTCTCTGCTTTTTAATATGCTGTCTAGGTTGGTCATAACTTTTCTTCCAAGGAGTAAGTGTCTTTT
>NW_011495067.1:3967237-3969215 GCF_000754665.1 Bison bison bison | reverse complement strand
TCTCTGCTTTTTAATATGCTGTCTAGGTTGGTCATAACTTTTCTTCCAAGGAGTAAGTGTCTTTTAATTTCATGGCTGCAATCACCATCTGCAGTGATTTTGGAGCCCAGAAAAATAAATTCAGCCACTGTTTCCACTGTTTCCCCATCTATTTGCCATGAAGTAATGACCTAAATCAAATCCCTTATGATTATACAGTGGAAGTGAAAAATAGATTTAAGGGCCTAGATCTGATAGATAGAGTGCCTGATGAACTATGGAATGAGGTTCGTGACACTGTACAGGAGACAGGGATCAAGACCATTTCCATAGAAAAGAAATGCAAAAAAGCAAAATGGCTGTCTGGGGAGGCCTTACAAACAGCTGTGAAAAGAAGAGAAGCGAAAAGCAAAAGAGAAAAAGAAAGATATAAACATCTGAATGCAGAGTTCCAAAGAATAGCAAGAAGAGATAAGAAAGCCTTCTTCAGCGATCAATGCAAAGAAAAGAGGAAAACAACAGAATGGGAAAGACTAGAGTTCTCTTCAAGAAAATCAGAGATACCAAAGGAACATTTCATGCAAAGATGAGCTCGATAAAGGACAGAAATGGTATGGACTTAACAGAAGCAAAAGATATTAAGAAGAGATGGCAAGAATACACAGAAGAACTGTACAAAAAAGATCTTCACGACCCAGATAATCACGATGGTGTGATCACTGACCTAGAGCCAGACATCTTGGAATGTGAAGTCAAGTGGGCCTTAGAAAGCATCACTACGAACAAAGCTAGTGGAGGTGATGGAATTCCAGTTGAGCTACTTCAAATCCTCATAGATGATGCTGTGAAAGTGCTACATTCAATATGCCAGCAAATTTGGAAAACTCAGCAGTGGCCACAGGACTGGAAAAGGTCAGTTTTCATTCCAATCCCAAAGAAAGGCAATGCCAAAGAATGCTCAAACTACTGCAGAATTGCACTCATCTCACACGCTAGTAAAGTAATGCTCAAAATTCTCCAAGCCAGGCTTCAGCAATATGTGAACCGTGAACTTCCTGATGTTCAAGCTGGTTTTAGAAAAGGCAGAGGAACCAGAGATCAAATTGCCAACATCCGCTGGATCATCTAAAAAGCAAGAGAGTTCCAGAAAAACATCTGTTTCTGCTTTATTGACTATACCAAAGCCTTTGACTGTGTGGATCACAATAAACTGTGGAAAATTCTGAAAGAGATGGGAATACCAGAACACCTGATCTGCCTCTTGAGAAATGTGTATGCAGGTCAGGAAGCAACAGTTAGAACTGGACATGGAACAACAGACTGGTTCCAAATTGGAAAAGGAGTTCGTCAAGGCTGTATATTGTCACCCTGCTTATTTAACTTATATGCAGAGTACATCATGGGAAACACTGGACTGGAAGAAACACAAGCTGGAATCAAGATTGCTGGGAGAAATATCAATAGCCTCAGATATGCAGATGACACCACCCTTATGGCAGAAAGTGAAGAGGAACTCAAAAGCCTCTTGATGAAAGTGAAAGTGGAGAGTGAAAAAGTTGGCTTAAAGCTCAACATTCAAGAAAACGAAGATCCTGGCATCCGGTCCCATCACTTCATGGGAAATAGATGGGGAAACAGTGGAAACAGTGTCAGACTTTATTTTTCTGGGCTCCAAAATCACTGCAGGTGGTGACTGCAGCCATGAAATTAAAAGACGCTTACTCCTTGGAAGGAAAGTTTTGACCAACCTAGATAGCATATTCAAAAGCAGAGACATTACTTTGCCAACAAAGGTCCGTCTAGTCAAGGCTATGGTTTTTCCTTTGGTCGTGAGAGTTGGATTGTGAAGAAGGCTGAGCGCTGAAGAATTGATGCTTTTGAACTGTGGTGTTGGAGAAGACTCTTGAGAGTCCTTTGGACTGCAAAGAGATCCAACCAGTCCATTCTGAAGGAGATCAGCCCTGGGATTTCTTTGGAAGGAATGATGCTAAAGCTGACA
>NW_011495067.1:3942946-3967137 GCF_000754665.1 Bison bison bison | reverse complement strand
ACCAGTCCATTCTGAAGGAGATCAGCCCTGGGATTTCTTTGGAAGGAATGATGCTAAAGCTGACACTCCAGTACTTTGGCCACCTCATGCAAAGAGTTAACTCATTGGAAAAGACTCTGATGCTGGGAGGGATTGGGGGCAGGAGGAGAAGGGGACAACAGAGGATGAGATGGCTGGATGGCATCACTGACTCGATGGACGTGAGTCTGAGTGAACCCCGGGAGTTGGTGATGGACAGGGAGCCCTGGCGTGCTGCGATTCATGGGGTGGCAAAGAGTCAGACAAGACTGAGTGACTGATCTGATCTGATCTGCTCAATGGGACCAGATGCCATGATCTTAGTTTTCTGAATGTTGACCTTTAAGTCACTTTTTTCACTCTCCTTTTTGACTTTCATCAAGAGGATCTTTAGTTCTTCTTCACTTTCTGTCATAAAGGTGGTGTCATCTGCATATCTGAGGGTATTGATATTCCTCCCAGCAATCTTGATTCCAGCTTGTGCTTCCTCCAGCCCAGCATTTTTCATGATGTCCTCTGCATATGAGTCAAATAAGCAGGATGACAATATACAGTCTTGACTGTACTCCTTTTCCTATTTGGAACCAGTCTGTTCTTCCATGTCCATTTCCAACTGTTGCTTCCGAACCTGCATACAGAGTTCTCAAGAGTTGGGTCAGGTGGTCTGGTATTCCTATGTCTTGAAGAATTTTCCACAATTTATTGTGATCCACACAGTCAAAGGCTT
Organism: Bison bison bison; assembly: GCF_000754665.1. Lineage (NCBI taxonomy): Eukaryota > Metazoa > Chordata > Mammalia > Artiodactyla > Bovidae > Bison > Bison bison. Next base: position 3,966,392 of record NW_011495067.1, on the reverse strand, counting down.
TGGCATAGTCAATAAAGCAGATCTAGATATTTTTCTTGAACTCTCTTGCTTTTTCGATGATCCAGCAGATTTTGGCAATTTGATCTCTGGTTCCTCTGCCTTTTCTAAAACCAGGAAGATATTTAAAGAGGCTCAAGTTGAACAGGCACTAACATAAATAAACCTCTTATTCTAAACATGAGATGGAATTTCATCTTTGGTACTAACTTCATGGATATATAATAGAACTAATACTGCAGTCTAAAGTCACTTAAAGAAGCTCTAGTAGAGTCATTAGAATAGTGTGAAGTTTCCACACAAATTAGACATTTTTAAGCATCCTCTCCTTTCAATTCTACTTCCCCACCACTGCCCTCAACTCACATATACCCATATACACACACACACTCCCCTGCACACCAACACACACATTCACTCACCTGGCCCAAGTTTACCTCCCTTAAAAAAAAAAAGCTATTTCCTAACACTTACAAGCAATAATCAGTTCTAATTTATTTTGTCTTCTGAAAGCTATGTTGTTTATAAGGGTTTCCATGGTGGCTCAGATGGTAAAGAAGTCGCTTGTAATATAGGAGACCTGGGCCAGAAAGGTCTGCTAGAGAAGGGAATAATGTTTATAATGCACTACAATTTCTGACTCTGCATCTTTGACTCAGAAACTGTGGTGCCTTTGTTTTGAACAGGACTGCATCACTCCCTGTTAACTTTAATAAATATAACCTCAACACTTGACTTCTTCCTAAGTTATTTGCACTCTCTAAGTCAACTTCAGGAAGTTCTCATGATTATATTAGATACATTCCACCAATAACATCTATACATATACACTCGTGTAGTTTTGCCCAGATGGCACAAACAAAAAAGAAGCTTTAAAAAGAGCTGATTAGGAAGGACTGATCACTGTATCAGTAAGTATTTATTAAAGGCAAGTCTTTTATGAAATTTAGAAAATTAAACCAGCTTCTGCTTTAGGGAGTTGATTAAACAACTCTTTGTAGGTATGTATGGATTTGAAGTGCTTTTAAAATCTTATTTCATTAATATAATTACCATTCAAAATTAAGTTACAGAGAGTATCTCCATTTGTTGCTCATGGGATACGATCTCTCTTAGTTTAAAATTACATTACACTTGGAAAGCTTCTAACTATCAGGTTAGCTTGTTTGGCAGATTGTTAGATTAATTCTCTAATTCACTGAAATATCTATTACCATTTTCAAAAGAATTGACTGTAATGAATTAGAGAGCTAATCTCAACAATTTATCACTCAAATGAGGTCATCACACTGTGCAGAATATTCAAGACTACAAGCTTCTCCCTAACATTTTCCTTATATAAGAAAAATGTGTATTTTCTACATTATACTTTATCATATATTAATGGATTCAACAATATAATAAAGAGTTGCTCTATTAAAAAATGTAAATCACAGTCTGCTGTAAATTATTTCTATGAAGTTATTAAAAATATTAACACACAGTATGATGGTATGATACATTGATAATAGAGAACGGTGGTATAACCATGCTCTAAAATTTTACCTATTTGTTAGGAAAACTGGAAAAATGATACTTATTTTCTGCTATATTCTTCAGAACCACCGCCCCCATCCAATTTTGTTTCTTACAAATTCTGACTGCATGTATGTGCCTAAAACTCTTTTGTGATCAAATATTTACCCTGAGTCCTTGTTCCCACTAGTACCACCCATTTCTTCCATTTCCACAGACACGCCACTTCTCCACTGTGAACAGAGTTCTGTGTGTGAGTACCAGTGAGGGGGCTGACACTACTGTCTGCAGAATGGCTTTGAACTGCTTGTCCAAGTACATTTGAGGCCTAATTTGCTCCTACATGAGCACAGCACTGAGTGGGCAGTACATGCATGGACCTTTTGAAGGAGGTCACCATTATCTTCATTAACACCACCATACTCTGGCCCCAGGTAAAGAGCAGCAAGGGAACACAGCTCCATCCATCAACAGAAAATTGGATTACTGAGCATGGCCAGACCCATCAGAACAAGACCCACTTCCCCCCTCAGTCAGTCTCTCCCATTAGTCTCTCTTCCATAAGCCTCTTATCCTTCTTCATCAGAACGCAGACAGACTGAAAACCAAAGTCACAGAACACTAACCAATCTAATCACATGGGCCAGCCTTGTCTAACTCAATGAAACTATGAGTCATGCAGTGTAGGGCCACCCAAGATGGACAGGTCATGGTAGAGAGTTCTGACAAAATGTGGTCCACTGGAGAAGGAAATGGCAAATCACTTCAGTATTCTTGCCTTGAGAACCCCATGAACAGTATGAAAAGGCAGAAAGATAGGACACTGAAAGATGAACTCCCCAGGTTGGTAGGTGCCCAAAATGCTACTGGAGAGCAGTGGAGGAATAACTCCAGAAAGGATGAAGAGGCTAAGCAAAAGAAAAAACAATACCCAGTTGTGGATGTGACTGGTGATGGAAGCAAAGTCCAGTGTTGTAAAGAGCAATATTGCACAGAAACCTGGATTGTAAGGTCCATGAATCAAGGCAAACTGGAAGTGGTCAAACAGGAGATGGCAAGAGTGAACGTCGACATTCTAGGAATCAGCAAACTAAACTGGACTGGAATGGGTGAATTTAACTCAGATGACTATTATATCTACTACTGTGGGCAGGAATCCCTTAGAAGAAATGGAGCAGCCATCATAGTCAACAAAAGAGTCCAAAATGCAGTACTTGGGTGCAATCGTAAAAACAACAGAACAATCTGTTCGTTTCCGAGGCAAACCATTCAATATCATGTTAATCCAAGTCTACGCCCCAACGAATAATGTTGAAAAAAGCTGAAGTTGAATGGTTCTATGATGACCTACAAGACCTTTTAGAACTAACACTGGAAAAAGATGTCCTTTTCATTATATGGGACTGGAATGCAAAAGTAGGAAGTCAAGAAACACCTGGGGTAACAGGCAAATTTGGCCTTGGAGTACAGAATTAAGCAGGGCAAAGGCTAATAGAGTCTTGCCAAGAGAATGCACTGGTCATAGCAAACACCCTCTTCCAACAACACAAGAGAAGACTCTACACATGGATGTCACCAGATGCTCAAGACCAAAAACAGATTGATTATTCTTTGCAGCCAAAGATGGAGAAGCTCTATATAGTCAGCAAAAAAAGACCAGGAGCTGACTGTGGCTCAGATCAGGAACTCCTTATTGTCAAATTCAGACTAAAATTGAAGAAAGTAGGGGAAATCACTAAACCATTCATGTATGGCCTAAATCAAATCCCTTATGAGTATACAGTGGAAGTGAGAAATAGATTTTAGGGATTATATCTGATAGAGTGCCTGATGAAGTATGGAGGGAGGTTCATGACATTGTACAGGAAACAGGGATCAAGACCATTCCCAAGAAAAAAAAATGCAAAAAGAGCAAAATGGATGACTGAGGAGGCTTTACAAATAGCTGTGAAAAGATGAGAAGTGAAAAGCAAAGGAGAAAATGAAGAGACAGACCCATTTGAATGCAGAGTTCCAAAGAATAACAAGGGGAGATAAGAAAGCCTTCTTCAGTGATCACTGCAAAGAAATAGAGGAAAACAATAGAATGGGAAAGACTAGACATCTCTTCAGAAAATTAGGGATACCAGGGGAAATTTTCATGCAAAGATGGGCACAATAAAGGAGAGAAATGGCATGGACCTAACAGAAGCAGAAGATATTAAGAAGAGGTGGCAAGAATACACATAAGAACTATCCAAAAAAGATCTTCATGACTCAGATAATCATGATGGTGTGGTCATTCATTAAGAGCCAGACATCCTGGAATGTGAAGTCAAGTGGGCCTTAGGAAGCATCACTATTAACAAAACTAGTGGAGGTGATGGAATTCCAGTTGAACTATTTCAGATCCTAAAAGATGATGCTGTGAAGGTGCTGCACTCAGTATGCCAGCAAATTTGGAAAACTCAGCAGTGGCCACAGGACTGGAAAAGGTCACTTTTCATTCCAATCCCAAAGGAAGGCAATGCCAAAATGCTCAAACTACTGCACAATTGCACTCTTCTAACACACTAGCAAAGTCATGCTCAGAATTCTCCAAGCCAGGCTTCAACAGTACATGAACCATGAACTTCCAGATGTTCAAGATGTTTTTAAAAAAGGCAGAGGAACCAGAGATCAAATTGCCAACATCTGCTGGATCATTGAGAAAGCAAGAGAGTTCAAGAAAAACATCTATTTCTGTGTTATTGACTATGCCAAGCCTTTGACTGTGTGGATCACAATAAACTGTGGAAAATTCTGAAAGAGATGGCAATACCAGACCACCTGATCTGCCTCTTAAGAAATCTGTATGCAGGTCAGGAAACAACAGTTAGAACTGGACATGGAACAACAGACTGTTTCCAAACAGGAAAGGAGTTCGTCAAGGCTGTATATTGTCACCCTGCTTATTTAACTTATATGCAGAGGACGTCATGAGAAATGCTGGGCTGGAAGAAGCACAAGCTGGAATCAAGATTTCCAGGAGAAATATCAATAACCTCAGACACACAGATGACACCACCTTTATGACAGAAAGTGAAGAAGAACTAAAGATCCTCTTGATGAAAGCGAAGGAGAGTGGAAAAAGTGACTTAAAGCTCAACATTCAGAAAACTAAGATCATGGCATCTGGTCCCATCACTTCATGGGAAATAGATGGGGAAACAGGGGAAACAGTGGCAGACTGTTTTTCTGGGCTCCAAAATAACTGCAGATGGTGATGGCAGCCATGAAATTAAAAGATGCTTACTCCTTGGAAGAAAAGTTATGACCAACCTGAATGTCATAATAAAAAGCAGAGACATTACTTTGCCAATGAAGATCTATCTAGTTAAGGCTATGGTTTTTCCAGTAGTCATGTCTAGTATGGATGTGAGAGTTGGACTATAAAGAAGGCTGAGCATCAAAGAATTGATGGTTTTGAATTGTGGTGTTGTAGAAGACTCTTGGGAGTCCTTAGACTGAAAGTAGATCCCCCCAGTCCATCCTAAAGGAAATCAGTCTTAAATATTGATTGGAAGGACTGTTGCTCAAGCTGAAACTTCAATACTTTGGCAACCTGATGCAAAGAACTGACTCATTGGAAAAGACCCTGATTCTGGGAAAGATTGAAAGTGGGAGGTGAAGGGGATGACAGCAGATGAGATGGTTGGATGGCATCATCAACTCAACAGACATGAGTTTGAGTTAACTCCAGTAGATGGTGTTGGACAGGGAGGCCTGGCATATTGCAGTCCATGGGGTTGCAAAGAGTAGGTAAGTGTGAGTGACTGAATTGAATGGCACTGAACTTGCTTCTATATGAAGTGCTTTCATGCCCCACCCATAAGAATGCCATTGGAATGTTGTGTGTCTCCAAATATAATCTGCATACTGTTGTATAGTTTGAATTATCTGTTTTTCAAGCAGGGTTAGGGTTCTTAGGCTCAGCTGGTAAAGAATTTTCCTGCAATGTGGGAGACCTGGGTTAGTTCCCAGGGTTGGGAAGATGCCCTGGAGAAGGAAATGGCTACCTACTCCAGTATTGTAGAATGGAGAATTCCATGGAATGTATAGTCCCATGGGGTTGCAAAGAGTTGGACACAGTTGAGCAACTTTCACTTCTAAGGTTCTTCCCCCTCCTCCTTTTTTTCTTTATAATGGATATGATGTTTGAATGCTACATGAATTGTTCATCCAAATTCTTTTCAATTAACATTTGGGTTGTTTCTAGTGTTTGATTATAAATAATACCACTGCTATAAGAAGTCTTTATTGGCTTCTAATAGATTGAATATGGCAAAAGTAATGGGTGTCGCTTTTTTATTACCTCCTTTTCTACAAGACTTCACTCATTAGCAGATACTATTGATGGCCCACACAGTGAGGAGCAGAGGGCAGTCCTAGGAAGTGACTTGGTGTCCAGACTGAACACAGTAGAAAGACAGGACTCTAAGTCCTTCAGTTACATGGAAATGGGTTCTGGTAACAAGCTCAGTGAACTGGACATGGACATCTTCTCTGTCCCGACAGGAGCTGAACCTGGAAGGTTCTTACCAGAAGACCCCGCTAAACCATGCCCAGAATTCTAATTCTCAGAAACCATTCTTCTTATATAGCAATAGAAAACGAATACAGTTAGTTATCTCAACTAACATATAAATGAAACAATTTAATGGGATAGGATTACAGGTTTAGGGATTGATTCATATAAATGCAAGAAAATGTGGAAATTCAAACTGTGGCATAGAGTGAGCAATTCTGTACACAGTGTAAGAAAGAAATATCCACTTGAAGAAAAAATAGGACTATGTTCATACTCAACAGTGCACAGAAAAAATGAGGCAGATTAAAGACCTAAATTTAAAAAATATGTATATTTTGCATGCTTATTTAATACATTCATATGTAATATAGTAGAAATCCTAAAATTTTTATAGTATGATGATTAAAGCCTTATTAAGAATACAAAAGAGTTCACCCATTTTGCATGCACTCATTTGTGCATATTTGCTTCTGTGAAATTTTAACACAATTGTTGACTTGTGCAACAACCACAACAGGCAAGATAAGGAATAGTTCCACCAAAAGAATCAGTAGTATCACATCAATTTGCTTGCTATAGTTACATAGTAAGCCTCTCCATCGGGTGGACTGATTCTTCCAATTTGCTCTTTTTTTTTTCAAAATGGTTTTGATTATTCTGTCCTGTGTGCTACTGTATAAATATTGGTAAAAGCTTTGCAGATATTGTATATCTGCAAAAGGTGGGGGGCAGGGGTGTCTCATAGATATTTTAAGAGGAGCTGGATTAAACCTATAGACCAATTAGGAGACAGTTGTCATCTTGTCTAAGCTATTTTATTTTTAAGCAAAATTTATTTATTAAAAAACTATATCCTTAAAACAAAAGAGCACATTTTAAACAGGTTATATAAAGAATAAACTTTAAATTACATTCTAAAACCTGTTAATAGACTTCTAGAATCCCACACAGATATTTTGAAAAGTATATTGATGGTTAAAAGGGAGGGGGGTGGGATTTGAATCTCAGATCTTGCTGGCACTCAGAGAGGTATCATAGTGGATGAATTATGTAGATGCAATAATACATATTTTTCTTGAATATTATGGCACAAGGATGAGAATCTTTCTTTAAATTGACAAAAGTAGAATGTCTTACATTGGCATATGAAAATTTTTAAATGTTTCAATTAGAAGTGTAAAGTTCCATTTGCAGTTTTCTCAACCTAAACCTTTAGCCAATTTCCTTGAAGCTTTTCTTTCACAGATTCTTACAGCCACATCAGAGTGGCAAAGAATCTGTATTGGTTCTTCTGAGTTGGATAGTTAACCTAGAGTTGCTGCCTCTTTATCTGATTTGTCTCTGCCATCAATTTCTGTAACCAGAGATAATTAGTGACTGTTTCCTCCTTCACTCCTCAATTCTCAGCTTTTTTCAAATCTTAAGTCTCTAACTCATCTGGTTTATTGAAGGAAATTGGCATTTTATTGTTAATTTTTACATGCAGCTTTCCTCACAAATGTATTTATTGTGGTGTGTTATTGGTCTTTCCATATCATAAACAAAATGTTTACGGTACAACATGCAAACTCTATATTTTATTGTATACAAAACAAATTTAATGACCACATTGATTTTTTTATGGTCAGGAAGCAAACTTTTAAGCATTTTTACATCTAAAGATGATATTTTGTAGCTTATAAGTAAGCATTTTATTGTGCTTGGTAATGATTTAGGAATTGTTTGGAGTTTTGATTTAGGTGTAATGCATTATGATTTTTTTTTCCACTTAAAGTGATGAGGACAAGGTTAGTATTCCCTTAAATATGTTCATAAAGAATGTTAAGTTTTTAGAATCACGTCATTCATCTTGAGTGGAAAATTGCTGTATTCTGAAATGATGTTTTGCAACAAAGAACTTGACAAAATACTACAAACAGCTTATAAAGTATAGAGCTGAGCTTATAAGTAAACAAGGTTTTCAAACATGACAGGACCTTTCATCCATGGTTTTAACGTAAAATTGATGCTATTTTGGCCCTTAGAGGGTGATGTCTTTTGTTTCCTTTGGCAACACCCTTGATTTCAAGTCTTAGGGTCAATGACTGCAGTGAACAAGGAAAAGAACTTCGCTTCATGTAGCAGAGAATGCTAATTGCCTATTTAATATACATTCCTCATTAATCTAACTACAGAACACATCAAATACATCTGAATAAATCTAAATTTATTTCAGTGGCAGTATGCATGGCTAAAGATTAAATTTCCAGTCTCTCTCCCACAAAGAAATAATGATGGAAACATAGATTCTATCCAGTGATATGCAAGTCTAGGTGTTGGGTGGTAAACTATGAAATCTCCTTATAGGAGACCGCTGTTGGAGTGTGTTTCTCTCTTTCTTTCCCATCTTTCTCCCAGGAACAGGGAACAAAGGGATGCATCACTCATTTATAATTAGGCAGTTTTAGAGATAAATGTTTGATTTTCAACTGGCAGAGCATAAATAGATAAGGAAATTGGGTTTATAACAACTGTTGAATTATCATGCCTACCCTAGACTAACTAACTTCATTTTTTTTTTAACCTGAGAGAAATTAAACTATTTTTTTGGTATAATGCTAGCAAAGTAATGCTCAAAATTCTCCAACCCAGGATTCAACAGTACATGAATCAAGAACTTTCAGAGGTTCAAACTGAATTTAGAAAAGGCAGAGGAACCAGAGATCAAATTCCCAACATCTGCTGGATCATAAAAAAAGCAATAGAATTCCAGAAAAAAACTACTTCTGCTTCATTGACTATACGAAAGCTTTTGACTGTGTGGATCATAACAAAAAGTAGAAAATTTTTAAAGATATGGGAATACCAACCACCTTACATGCCTTCTGAGAAAGCTTTTTGCACGTCAAGATTGCTTGGAGAAACATCAATAACTTCAGATATGCAGATGATACCACCCTTATGACAGAAAGCAAAGAGGAAGTAAAGAGCCTTTTGATGAAAATGAAAGAGGAAAGTGAAAAAGCTGGCTTAAACTTCAATATTCAAAAAACGAAGGTCATGGCATCTGGGCTCATCACTTCATGGCAAATAGACAGGGAAACAGGGGAAACAGTGACAGACTTTATTTTTGGGGGCTCCAAAATCATTGCAGATAGTGACAACAGCCACAAAAGTAAAAAACGCTTGCTCCTTGGAAGAAACACTGACAAACTTAGATAGCATATTAAAAAGCTGAGACATTACTATACCCACAGAGGTTCATCTAGTCAAAGCTATGGTTTTTCCAGTGGTAATGTACAGATGTGAGAGTTGGAACCATAAAGAAAGCTAAGTGCCAAAGAATTGATGCTTTGGTCTGTGGTATTGGAGAAGACTGTTGAGAGTCCCTTGGACTGCAAGGAGATCAAACAAGTCAATCCTAAAGATAACCTGTCCTGAATATTCATTAGAAGGACTGATATTGAAGCTGAAGCTCCAATACTATGGTCACCTGATGTGAAGAACCAACTCATTGGAAAAGACCTTGATTCTGGGAAAGATTGAGGGCAGGAGGAGAAGGGGATGACAGAAGATGAGATGGTTGGATGGCATTACTGACTCAATGAACATGAGTTTGAGAAAGCTTTAGGAGATGATGATGGACAGGGAAGCCTGGGATGCTGAAGTCCACAGGGTCACAAAGAGTCGAACAGGACTGAGTGACTGAACAGCAACAACAACAATTTTGGTTTTATATTCAGTTCAGTTCAGTCACTCAGTCATGTCGGACTCTTTGTGACCCCATGAATTGCAGCACACCAGGCCTCCCTGTCCATTACCAACTCCTGGAGTTCACTCAAACTCACGTCCATCAAGTCGGTGATGCCATCTCAACATATCCCTAAAGTTAGTCTTAATGATACAAATATAGGATTCCTGAATGAACCCAGGACTCTCAAATCTAGATAAAGGTCTACAGTAATAGAACTGCTCTTTCACATAAGAGAATAAATGAATGAAAGAATGAAACAGATATATTTCTCAGATTAAGATCTAGATGAGGACCCATGAGAACCCATGAGCATTGGAAAGCACAGGCCTTCTTTCACTTGGATACACTGTAATCTTGCTGGTTCTGGGAAACCCCAGGCTGGGAAAATACCTAATGGTCCTTCTTACAAACTAATACACAAACAGGGCAAGATTCATGAAAGAAATCATTGATAATCTGGACAATTAAAATTAGAACCTTCTGTACTATTAAAGAATCTCTTTAAGAGATTGAGAAGACAAGCCACATATGGGGGTAAAATATTTGCAAAAGACCATCTGATAAAAAACTGTCATCCAAAATATTCAAAGAATACTTAAAATGCAACAATGATTCATGTTGATGTATGGCAAAACCAATACAATATTGTAAAATAATTAGCCTCCAATTAAAATAAATAAATTTAATTAAAAAATTAAATAAATACAAATTGGAAAAAAAAAAGAATATACAACTCAATTATTAGGTTAGCCAAAAAGATCATTCAGATTTTTCCATGAGATGTTACAAAGGCCTTAACAGACCCCACAACAAAGATATGTAGATGGCAAATAAGCACATGAAAATATATACTTTATCACTTATCGAGCAAATGCAAATGAAGCAACCATGACACTCTGCCACATACCTATGAGAATGGCTAAAATCTGGAATATTACACCACCGAATGCTATGGAGGATATCATGCAAAAGGAACTCTGATTTATTGCTAGTAGGAATATAAAAGGCTAAAACCACTTTGGAAGACAGTTTGTCAACCTCTTAAATATTAAACATTCTCTTACCATACTATCTAGTAATCGCATTCCTTGGTATTTACTCAAAGGAATTGAAAAGTCATGTTCACACAAAACCTGCACACAGAGAGTATTAGCAGATTTTTTCTTAATTGCCAATACTTGGAAGCAACCAAAATGTTCTTCAATAGGTGAAAAACAAGCTGTAGTACATCCAGACAATGGAATATGATTCTGTACTAGAAGGAAATTGATCTATCATTCACAATATGATAGAGAAATCTTAAATGCCTATTACTAAGTGAAAAAAAGAAACATTCTGAAAAAGCTACATATCATATGATCCCATATGACCTACTAGCAAAGGCAAAAACTATGGAGGCAGTGGAAAGATCAGTGATTGTCAGGGATTGTGGGGAACAGAGGACAGATGAAACCCAGAAGATTTTTAGACCAGTGAAAATTAATATATGTCACTATACTTTTGTCCACATCTATAGCATATACATGGGCTTCCCTGGGGGCTCAGACAGTAAAAAACAATCCTCCTGCAATGTGCGAAACCTGGATTGATCCCTGGTTTGGGAAGATATTCTGGAGAAGGGAAAGGCTACCCACTCCAGTATTCTTGCCTGGAGAATTCCGTGGACAGAGGAGCCAGCCAGGCTACAGTCTCAAAGAGTCAGACACGACTGAGTGACCTTCACATCACTTCATAGAATATGCAACACAAAGATTGAATCAGAGTGGAAATTATGGCCTTTGGGTGATTTTCTGTGTCAATGTAGGTCCATCAATAGTAAATATCTGGTGAAAGATGTTGATAATCAAGGTACCACTTTGGTGGAGGATGTCGACGGTGAGGGAGGCTATGCATCTGTGGGGACAGGAGTTACATGAGAAACCTCTGTACCTGCCTCCCAATTTTACTGTGAAACTAAAACTGCTCTAAAAAGAGGCTTAATAAAAAAATAAAATAAAATAGTAGATATAAAAAATCTTCACCAGAGTACTTAACATTAAAAAGATCACTGAGGGAAATATTCAGCAAAGAAAGTTACTAACAATAGATAACGATATTTTCAGATAGAAAAACATTAGCATAGAGAAAATAGATCAGGTCCTAATAGTGAATAGTCCATTCGTGGGGAAAATTTTAAAATCCTGAAGTTTTGTACATTTAGTACCACAGCTTCAACATAACTAGTGAAAGTCCATATAAGTTAAATTTCTCTAGATAAACAGAATCAGTAGGATATACACACATTCTTACAAAAATGTATTTCCTGTTGTTATAGAGCCTGGGAAGGACCACATTCTGCCATCTGCAAGCTTGGGAGTCAGTGATTTAATTCAGTTAGCTTCCCAAGGCCTGAGAACAAAGGGAGTTGATAGTATAAATCCTATTCTGACAGATTTTTATATAAATAGAGAAGATATTTGGATCTTCAAGAAACTGGATGATATTTACTCAAATTGTGGAGGGAAATCTCCTAAGTCTATCAATTTAAATGCTAATCTCATCAGGAAACATCCTCACAGATATACTCAGAAATACTATTTAGTCTGGGCATCCCATGGCCTGTCAAGTTGATACAAAAATTTAACCATCTCAATATTCATGCATATTTTTACAACCAATCATAAAACATTTGTAAAAGGAAACATATATTGAGTCATAAATCAGATATCTATGAATTTCAAATAATTAGAATGACAATGAAAACATGTTAATGAAAAACATATATATAGAAAAACCAACATATGACTTGAAATTGATGAACATAACTCAAAAAAGTTCAGTTCAATGAAAAAACCATAAGGAATTAAGAAACATTTTCAAGAGTGAAAATTAGATATAATAAAACACCAAAGAAATGTATGTGTGCATTTATGTATAAATCTAAAAAAAATTTTTTAAGCCATTTATGAAGTGAAGTGAAGAAAAAGTCACTCAATCGTGTCCAACTCTTTGGAACCCCATGGACTATACTGTGCGTGGAATTCTCCAGACCAGAATACTGGAGTGGGTGGCCTAAAGAAATGGAAACCAAAACTTCAAATGAGATACCATCTCACACCAGTCAAAATGCCTATCATCAAAAAAATCTACAAATAATAAATGCTAGAGAGGGTGTGGAGAGAAGGGAACTCTCTACAATGCTGGTGGGAATATAAATTGGTGCAGCCACTATGGAAAACAGTATGGAGGTTCCTTAAAAAACTAAAAATAGAACTACCATATGACCCTGCAATCCCAATATACAGAATCTTGGGCATATATCTGGAGAAAACATAGTCTGAAAGGATACATGTACCCCAGTGTTCATTGCAGCACTGTTTACAAAGCCAAAGCATGAAAGCAACCTAAATGTCCATCAACAGGGGAAGGGATAAAGAAGTTGCGGCACATATATACAATGGAATATTATTCCACCATTAAAAAAATGAAATAATGCCATTTGCAGCAACATGGATGGATATAGAGACTGTCATAATGAGTAAAGTAATTGAGACTGAAAAGGGGAAATATTGTGACATCCCATGTAGAATCCAAAAAGAAATAATACAAATGAACTTATTTACGAAATAGAAACAGGCTCACAGACTTAGAGAATGAACTTATGGTTGTGGGGGGTGAGGGTGGGGGAAAGGGATAGACAGGGAGTTTGGGATGGACATGTACACACTGCTATATACAAAATGGATAACCAACAAGGACCCACTGTATAGCACAGAGAACTCTGCTCAATGTTATGTGGCAGCCTGGAGGGGAGGGGGATTTAAAGAAGAATGGATGCATGTCTATGTATGGCTGAGTCCCTTTGCTGTCCACCTGAAACTATCACAACATTGTTAATCAGCTATTAAGTTCAGTTCCGTTGCTCAGTCCTGTCCAACTCTTTGCAACCCCGTGGACTGCATCACACCAGGATTCCCTGTCCATCACCAACTCCTGGAGCTTGCTCAAACTCGTGTCCATTGAGTTGGTGATGCCATCCAACCATCTCATCCTCTGTCATCCCCTTCTCCTTCTGCCTTCAGTCTTTCCCAGCATCAGGGTATTTTCCAAGGAGTCCGTTTTTTTGCAGCAGGTGGCCAAAGTATTCAACTATACTCCAATATTAAATAAAAAGTTTTTAAAAACTGCAAAAGAATTTTTTGAGTAACTTGGTGAGTTTGTTTCAAATTCATATGGAAAATAAATGTCTACCCCAAGTCTCTTCTGCAGAAGTGTAAGATGTGGACAATCAACTTAGCCAACTTTAAGTCAATAAAAATTGGTGGATATGATGACCCACATATATAAGGAAAATTGGTATATGACAAGATTAAACTATATATTCTGGGAAAATATTGGTATTCAAATGTGGGGGAGGAGGAATATAGTTGAATTCCTATAAAAATTTTTAATGCATTTAGCATTTAAAAGTCAAAAGAAAAATTTAAAAGGCGTAGAAACAGACTATCTCTATGTATCTGGTTTAGGACATAATTCATTTAAAAGACACAAATAATTGTAACATAGGTAGAAATATTAGATAATTGACTATACTAAAATAAACCATTTTATTTTCACAAGGCATTCTAAGTAAAGAGATGCTCACATTGCTAGTGAATGATTAAGTGCAAACAGGTAGGAAAGGATTTATACCCAAAATGTATAAATCTTATTAACGAGTGCAAAAAAAAAAAAAAGACAAAAAGAATTTATATAATAGAAACTACCCAATTAATCTATGATAAGATATTTTACATTGTATGCTATCAGGAAAATGGAATTAAGACCATAATGAGAGACACTTTTATATTCTACTAGCTTGGCAAAATTAAGAAGTCTTATAATTCCAAGTATGGTGTCAATGAATTCAAACCCCTGGACAATGTTAATGGAAATAAAAATTGATCCAAACCCACTGGAAAACAACTTGGAACTATCTTGTATAATAGAGTTTATGCAAACCTCATTTGACTCAGATATTCTACTTCTAGGTATTTTGAGAAAGCCCATTTAAAAATAGTGTTTAAGTGTCATAATGAGAAATTCACAGTAGTGATAACTTCCATGGATACAAAAAGGAAATGGTCAGAATGCAAGGAAACACAATCATTATCAGCTAGCTTCTAATGCTTAATTTCAGGGGTTAATCCTTGTTGCCATTTCAAAATTATGATTCATAGCTTATATTTATTTTGCATACACACACTCTTCTGTATAAATCAAATAATACATTTTAATAGCTCTAAGTGGTAATTAAAATAATTTATGATTAAAAACAAATAGTATTTTAGTAGAAAGAATGAATTTTCTAAAAAATTACAATCTAGAAAAGAAAATGGTAAATTTTCATCATGAAAAAATTCAGTGGAATATTTTATAAATGATAATTCATGGTATCCAGCATGGAATACACCAGGGTTGCTCAAATAATAATTGCTAATGATTACCTGAATTTTTCAGGATAATTTTTAATGCAGTCAATTATTTTATCACAAGCAGTTTCACTTAGTCATCAAATTTTTTTTGAGGAATTGGGAGAAAATGAGTGCCTGGTAAGTCTTTGTTTAAGAGATAAAAATAGATTTTCCCTCAGTTTTCATGCAAATGAACCAAGCCTGTAGATTTTTTTTAATGTTTCTTTTTCCAGTGTAGCTTTTAAATGTTGAAACTCTTTAACAATAAAATCCACAAAACATAGTAAGTAGCTACCTTATTCTAAGCATTTAGCTCTTAATGTCAAAAGATATACAATGAGATAAAACTTACTCAGGATAATTTTTTAAAATGCAAGCTGTATGAACTCATGTTATTATCATGTGGGTACCTATGAAGTCATAGTAATATGCAAACTTTCCTAAAATTGCTGCACCTTCAGAATCCAGGTTTTCAGTCACCTAACATTGCTGGCCTTGGTTGTTTTGGTAATTCTGAAGAAAAACGTGTCCTAATGGAGTCAATTCTCATTTCTAATCTTGTCTCCAACTTGACAAAGGCCCCTCACCTGTGCCTCTACTGTGACTACATTCCAGGAGAATGTAGACTATTGTCTATCATAGAGTCCAAAGTGACAAACGGATCTATTTGTAGTTTACAGTGAGAGAAAACTATAGGATGTCCCATGAAGCGCTGAGGAGAATGGTGTCTCCTCCACAATGGACACAAATTACAGCAGAAATCCTAGTAGGGATGATAGTGGATGATAGAAGGTGAAGAGAAGTGAAATAATAACTCCTTGCGTCTTTGCAGCTTACAAAATCCTTTGTAAAAAAACAAACCCCCAGAAACACAATTATTGACATGGTTTACAAGCAGTACTCAGATCACTACATCTAAACAAACAGAACTTATTTTTGGTATTGTAATTGAGAACGTTTAGTTACATTATTATAAATTTAACTAAGCTAATTTTAATACATTAACATGGGTAAATTATGGGTTTGTAATGACTGCCACAAGTAAGATTACCATAAATACCTTCTTAAGAATGAAGAACCCAGGCTTCAAAACTTACGAAGGCACTCACTCTCAGGGATCAGACATGTGCCTGCGGGGCATCTGAGCCTGAGCGCCTCCTTGAATTAAAGCATGAGACTCTATGCCTTGTTGTCTCACCCAACTCCTGACTCTGACTGTCATAGTGGGTATAGACAGTGAAGCTTTTTGCAAACTGGAATGAGATGGAAATTAGTAAAGGCAAAGTAGGGGCTTCCCTGGTAGCTCGGCTGGTAAAAAATCCACCTGCAATGCAGGAGACCCCAGTTCGATACCTGGGTTGGGGAGATCCACTGGAGAAGGATAGGCTACCCACTCCAGTGTTCTTGGGCTTCCCTGGTGGCTCAGCTGGTAAAGAATCTGCCTGCAATGTGGGAGACCTGGGTTCAATCCCTGCGTTGGGAAGATTCCCTGGAGAAGGCAAAGGCCACCCACTCCAGTATTCTGGCCTGGAGAATTCCATGGACTGTATCATCCATGGGGTCACAAAGAGTCAGACACGACTGAGTGACTTTCATATTATCTAGAATGATTATTTTAGGTTACCTACATACCAACACTCCAGTAAGACAAAAAAGGGAAAAAAATAAAAATAGAATTTATTTTTCAAATAGCTTCATTCATATAGACAGTGAATCTGAAGAAAAGTGGTCCCAAATTTCCTGTCCTCACCAGATACAATTTGTTATAGACATATGTTATTTGTTTTTCTTTCTTGTTAAATTTTAAATCAGTAAATTTTAGACTAGACAAAGAAGTCTCGTCTTTATATGTGAGAGAATAGGTTTGTGTTAGAGGTTGCACACTCATGCATCATCATGTACTGGACAGTCACATAAATAGGTCCAGTGGGCTGGAGGGGTCTGTGGGACCACAAAAACCACGTTTAGTTTATGACATTCAACCATTCATTTTTAAATACTGTGCTAGCAAAAATAGTCCTACCTGCCTGGTATTTTGTCTTTTACATCTATCCTTTTAAAGCCTCTATAAATGTAGTATTAAATGTTTATGACAATGTTAGTTGCTCAATTGTGTCTGTCTCTTTGCAACCCCATGGACTGTAGCCCACCAAGTTCCTCTGCCCGTGGAATTCTCCAGGCAAGAAAACTGTAGTGGGTTGTCATTCCATTCTCCAGGGGATCTTCCCAACCCAAGGATCGAATCTGGGTTTTCTGTATTGCAGGCAGATTCTTTACCACCCAAGTCACCAGGGAAGCCTCATGTTTACAATTTTCCTTAATTAATCCCCTCTTCTCCTACCTACAAACAACGACAAAGCAGTAACAACACAAACAGAAAAAAAAAAAAAAAACTTAACCTTGCATCAGAGAAACTGAAGTGATCCTCATAGGTGGGCATTCTCTCCAGTAAGATGGCAGATATAAACATGTTATTGAGAACTTAATGAGAGTCTCTCGGCCATACCCAGCCAATGAGGTAGCACTTTTTGCTTCCTAGTTTTGAAGGAACGTGAAAAACTGTCATAGGTATTGTGGGTATGAAGACACAAAGTCCAAAGGCAAATGCTGATGGGGTGCAACTGGGGTGTCATTAAGCACTGGAGCAGGAAGAAGGAAAAACAGTGGCTAACTGAAAAGAGACGCTTGTAGAAATGAAAAAGGAGACCAAGGAAGACCAACTTAGATGGCTTTCTAAATACTCTTATTCAGTGCATTCTTTTTCTGAGGACTAATATACCTCATAAGTTTTACAGTCTTTTAATTTCCTTCCTTATTTTTGCAATAACTATTCTTTAATGAGAATAAATTGTCTAGAAAAAGCATGTTGCAACACCTAACATTATTTTAACCCATAGGCCACGAAAAGATGGAACCAGATGCCATAATCTTTGTTTTTTGAATGTTGAGTTTTAAGCCAGCTTTTTCACGCTCTTCTCTCACTTTCATCAAGTGGATCTTTAGTTCTTCTTTGCTTTCTGCCATAAGAGTGGTGTCATCTTAGTATCTGAGTCTACTGATATATCTCCTGGCAATCTTGATTTCAGCCTGTGTTTCATCCAGCTTGGGATTTCTCATGATGTAGTCTGCATATAAGTTAAATAAGCATGGTGACAATATACAGCCTTGAAGTACTCCTTTCCCAATTTGGAACCAGTCTGTTGTTCCATGTCCAGTTCTAACTGTTGTTTCTTGACCTGCCTACAGATTTCTCAGGAGGCAGGTCAGGTGGTCTGGTATTCCCATCTATCCAAGAATTTTCCACAGGTTGTTGTGATCTACATAGTCAAAGTCTTTGGTGTAGTCAATAAAACAGAAGTAGATGTTTTCTGGAGCTCTCTTGCTTTTTGGATGATCCAATGGATGTTGGCAATTTGATGTCTGGTTCCTCTGGCTTATAAATCCAGCTTGAACATCTGGAAATTCGCGGTTCATGTGCTGTTGAAACCTGGCTTGGAGAATTTTGAGCATTACTTTGCTAGCACATGAAGTGAAGTGAAGTCTGTTAGTCATGTCCAACTCTTTGCGACCCCATGGACTATAGCCTATCAGGCTCCTCTGTCCATGGGATTTTCCAGGCAAGAGTACTGGAGTGGGTTGCCATTTCCTTCTCCAGGGGACCTTCCCTACCCAGGGATCGAACCCAGGTCTCCTGCATTGTGGGCAGATGCTTTATCCTCCAAGCCACCAGGGAAGCACATGAGATGAGTGCAATTGTATGGTAGTTTGAACATTCCTTGCATTGCCCTACTTTGGGACTGGAATGAAAACTGACCTTTTCCAGTCCTGTGGCTACTTCTGAGTTTTAAAAATGTGCTGGCATATTGAATGCAGCACTTTCACAGCATCATCTTTTGGATTTGAAATAACCCAACTGGAATTCCATCACCTCCACTAGCTTTGTTCATAGTGATTCTTCCTAAGGCCCACTTGACTTGCCGTTCCAGGATGTCTGTCTCTAGATGAGCGATCACGGCATCGTGGTTATCTGGGTTGGGAAGATCTTTCTTGTATAGTTCTTCTGTATATTCTTGCCACCTCTTCTTAATATCTTCTACTTTTGTTAGGTCCGTATCATTTCTGTTCTTTATTTATTAGGGCACAATTTGCTTTGATATGGTATTAATATTGTCTACATGAAGGTTAAGTAAAAGTCACTCAGTTGTGTCTGACTCTTTGCGACCCCATGGACTATACACTCCATGGAATTCTTCAGGCCAGAATCCTGGAGTTCCCCTTCTCCAGGGTATCTTCCCAACCCAGGGATTGAACCAGGATCTCCCACATTGCAGGAGGATTCTTTACCAGTTGAGCCACAAGGGAAGCCCAAGAATACTGGAGTGGGTAGCTTGTCCCTTCTCCAGCCTATCTTCCTGACCCAGGAATTGAACTGGGGTCTGATACATTGCAGACAGATTCTTTACCAACTGAACCCTCAGGGAAGCCCCACTAAGAATACTATTAATTGCTTAGTTTTTAAATGGACTAGTGATTAAATAAAGAAATAATCACACCAAATCACATGTGTGAAACAAAACCTTCTATTTCATTGTGCCAAGATCTATCAGAAAGATATGAAGGCAATGAAAGTAAATATCATTCCTGTACTAGGTTCTTCTACTCAAGAAGAAAGTGTGTTTCAAGGCAGCGTGCATTGAGAAGGTTATTGGGCCATTTCAGAAGGGTCCCTGAGAAACCATGCATGGTTATCCCTTCTCCCCTACCCCACTACAGTACCCTACTACCTCTATGTGAATGTTTTGGTAGCATGACATTTTGCTCCTGAGATATCTGCAAATAATTAGATTTCATAAGTTTCCCTTGGTGATTTTCCCTGGCATTAATTCTCAGACCCTAATTACACACAGCTGAATTCAATTTAACACTAATTTTTTTATAAAAAGAATATTGTATATACCAATGGATGCCAATATCTCATTTAAAAATGCTCATTCATAAAAAACAGAGTACTTCGACCTTTGAAACTGAGTCTTGACATTCAAACTTACTTTATAGGAAGAGACAGGGTTGTTCCTGAAGGAGAACAGATCCTGAATGTCCTGTCACTTACTGTTAGCATTTTCAATAGTGCCTTGAGATCCTGCGTAGATCTCTCCCCTGAGCGCTTCCATGGGATTCTCCAGGCAAGAATACTGGAGTGGATTGTCGTTCCCTTCTCCAGGTGATCTTCCCGACCCAGGGACTGAATCCAGGTCTGCTGCATTGTGGGCAGATTCTTTACTGTCTGAACCAGCAGGGAAGCCCTGAATTAGGCAATGGTTTATTAATCCAGTTCTCAAAGTCTCTGAAATGTGGAATAGGATTACATCCACCCAAGCAATGGTATGCCCAGGCAGCCCAAGTGGTAAAAAAAATCTGCCTGCCAATGCAGGAAAGGCAAGCATGGGACATGGGTTCTATCTCTGGTATGGGAAGATCCCCTGGAGAAGAGAATGGTAACCCACTTCAGTATTCTTGCCTGGGAAATCCCATGGACAGAGGTGTCTAGTGGGCTACAGCCCATGGGGTCACAAAGAGTTGGACATGACTTATGGACTGAGCACAGCCCATAGCATACAGGTACAGGTAAGAGTAAGCCCAGGAGTTCACAAACAACATCAGAGTCACACTCTTTCGCTAATTCTTCCCTCTATTTTGTATCCTTGGTACTTTGTGGTTCCTTGGGAATCCCACTAAGAGCCAGAAAACTGTAGCTTTAATTATCCCACTCTTCTATACATGCTACACCAACACCTGTGTCTGGAGTCAAGCAGGGGAGAACAGAAAGAAAAAAAAAAGGGGGGAGTTGGCTCCATCCCCTTGGGTCCACAACTTTACTAAATAGAAAAGTGTTCCCCTCCCTCAGTATTTTGGCTTCTAAAGGTTTCCAATGCCACCGCTGCCTCCAAGAATACAGGATTGCTTTGTGTCTGGGTCAAGAGAGAATGGAGAACAAAAAGCAAAAACCATATGGGCAGTGGGGTACTCTGTACTGTCTCACCATTCCCATTCCCTGAGCCAGAGCAGGACTATTGAAGCTCTCCCCACACCACTGCACTAACTTAATGGTTTTCTTTGACTTCAGGGCAGGATATGCCAGGGGAAACAGCAACAATAAACTCATTACTCGTTGAGGGAATCTTTGAACTCTCCCTGTCTCTCCCTATTTCATGTACTCTTTTCAGGCTTCACAGCTGAAAACAATGGAAGAGGCAGGGTGAGGTGTGTTTACATCAGCTTATTCAGAACCAGAATTGTCATTTCTAAGGTTTATTTATAATTTTGTTGAAACTGTAAACTTTCTGGGGCTGATATAAGCAAGTCATAACTTCAGCAGGCTGATATCGAAGGGAGGAAGACTGTCCCAGAGTTTTGAACCAAAGATTTATCTTGGACTAACTATCTCTCTGGATGTAAACCAAAAGCACAGTTTTACTAGCATTGCCAGTGAATTGGAGCAACAGTGCAAGAGCGTGGCTCAATCCTCAAGCGCAGGAAGTTGGAAATGATACCGGAAACCCAAAGATAGAGGAGATAAGTCGCAATTTCAAATGGTCTCTCTTTTGTCTTGGTCATATTGGCAGAGAACATAATCTAGGAAGCATCATGTGTTTGTTTAATTATACATAGATTTCAGGAAGGAAATTTAATTTTGCCCTAGTTGTCAAGGTTAACATTTCTTCTGAAATAAGATTCCTTTTTGGATGATGATATGAGACATGATTTCAAAGGTTCTGCCAACCTGAGAATGAATATCTTAGAAAATAAGTAAGATATATTATATACACTTCAGAAAAGCAGGACTAGATTACAGTCTGCAAGACTCTTAAGGATACTTTACCAGCTGAGCCACCAGAGAAGCCCAATGATACTGCTGCTGCTGCTGCTGCTAAGTCACCTCAGTTGTGTCCGACTCTGTGCAACCCCATAGACGGCAGCCCACCAGGCTCCCCCGTCCCTGGGGTTCTCCAGGCAAGGACACTGGAGTGGGTTGCCATTTCCTTCTCCAACGCATGAAAGTGAAAAGTGAAAGTGAAGTTGCTCAGTCGTGTCTGACCTTTAGTTGTGTCCCACCCTTAGCAGCCTACCAGGCTCCTCCATCCATGGGATTTTCCAGACAAGAGTACTAGAGTGGGGTGCCATTGCCTTCTCTGCCCAATGATACTATAGAAAAATAATTCCAGTCCAGAGAGAAAAACTGACTTGTGGCTCAAACATATCACAAGAATGGGTGAATTAGAGACTGAGAGAGGCCCAGGAGTAACAGATATAAGGTATGTGTGTGAATCTATGAAAGAGACTGGAATGATAATTTCTAACTAGTAAATAGGAAGCACAAAAACTGTCAAGGGAGCTGGTAAAAGGAAATTTCAAATTTTAATCTTTTTATAATTGACTCTTTTTCAATGAAAATATGTTTATGTTTCATTGTAAAGTTATAAAAAGAAAACACAATTGAAAATAAGCTTCATTTTAATTGGACTCCTTTACAGGTATTCTTTTAATCTTATTCCATGCACACACTATCACAAAACATGTTAATTTCAGATTTATTTTACAGTGCTTCTTTTCCCACATAAAACGCCTTACTCTGCAACTATATCTCAGTGATATCTTTCCATATTGGTAGACATAGATATAATTCATTTAGAAGGTAGTCCCAAAATTTCTTAATTCATTCCACATTTAATAAACATTAGTCATGTCTTGTTTGTAAGATTTTTTTTATTCATCTTTGATTTGTCATATAAGATATTTAATAAGTAAAATATGTAAAAGTATATCTTTGGTGCTTAAAACTATTTAAAATTATGGGTTTTCCTGGTGACTCAGTGGTAAGGAATCTGCCTGCCAATTCAGGAGAAATAGATTTGATCCCAAATCTGGGAATACCCTACATGCTGCTGCTGCTAAGTCGCGTCAGTCGTGTCTGACTCTGTGAGACCCCATAGACGGCAGCCCACCAGGCTCCCCGTCCCTGGGATTCTCCAGGCAAGAACAACTGGAGTGGGTTGCCATTTCCTTCTCCAATGCATGAAAGTGAGAAGTGAAAGTGAAGTCCCTCAGTCATGTCCGACTCTTAGCGACCCCATGGACTGCAGCCTACCAGGCTCCTCCGCCCATGGGATTTTCCAGGCAAGAGTACTGGAGTGGGGTGCTATTGCCTTCTCCACATGCTGA
>NW_011495067.1:3942426-3942846 GCF_000754665.1 Bison bison bison | reverse complement strand
GAAAATCCCAGCCCCCCTGCCCTGCCACTTGAGAAACCTGTATGCAGGTCAGGAAGCAACAGTTAGAACTGGACATGGAACAACAGACTGTTTACAAATAGGAAACGGAGTACATCAAGGCTGTATATTGTCACCCTGCTTATTTAACTTACATGCAGAAAACATTATGAGAAACACTGGGCTGGGTGAAGGACAAGCTGGAATCAAGATTGCTGGGAGAAATATCAATAACCTCAGATATGCAGATGACACCACTCTTATGGCAGAAAGTGAAGAACTAAAGAGCCTCTTGATGAAAGTGAAAGAGGAGAGTGAAAAAAGTTGGCTTAAAGCTCAACATTCAGAAACTAAGATCATGGCATCCAGTCCCATCACTTCATGGCAAACAGATGGGGAAACAGTGGAAACAGTGGCTGACTA
>NW_011495067.1:3941151-3942326 GCF_000754665.1 Bison bison bison | reverse complement strand
AACTGGAGTGGGTTGCCATTTCCTTCTCCAATGCATGAAAGTGAGAAGTGAAAGTGAAGTCCCTCAGTCATGTCCGACTCTTAGCGACCCCATGGACTGCAGCCTACCAGGCTCCTCCGCCCATGGGATTTTCCAGGCAAGAGTACTGGAGTGGGGTGCTATTGCCTTCTCCACATGCTGAGGAGCAAATAGGCCTGTGTGCCACAACTATTGAGCCTGTGCTCTAGAGTCCATGAGCTGCAACAGGAGAAGCCCCTGCACTGAGAAGCCAGTGCACTGCAACCAGAGAGTAGCCCCTGCTCACTGCAACTAGAGAAAAGTCTACACAATAATGAAGACTCAGCACAACCAAAAATAAATTTTAAAAAATCTTTTAAAAAACTATTACAATTAGAATAATAAATGCATTTTAGATGTCTTTATTTCATATATTATCACCTATATTATTATTATTCAATTTCTTATTTTTTCTCATATTTTCTAGGTACAGGAATTGATCTTTGCTTGAGATGATATCAACTATATTAGGCTGTCTATAAGTTTAATTATATTCTGGAAATATAATATTGGCAATTGAAAATTGCAAAGGGGAAAGTCTAGATTTAGAAATGTCTTTCGTCACAAATTAGCCAGAATATTATCTTCAATTATGCAGTATTTAGAAAATTATCTCTTTAGATGATAAGAACAAATTAACTTACAAAAAGTTCAAAAATAAGTAATTCTGTTGATGTTTTTTCTCTCTTAAGTTTCTTAAATTAATAACAGCTATCTTGGCAATCTAAACGCTTTAATTTCACATACTTTGGTGAGAAACATGTAAAACTATAAAGAAACTAGGAACCCATGTTAGAATGGTCAGAGGAAGCTACCTAGACTTAGATTTAACATCACCTGACCTGGCTGTTGCTCCAGCTTTGTAATGGTCTCTGACAAGCCAGTCCTTATCCAAGTAATACTGAACGTCTATCATTTAACTGTTTTTTATCCCCACTGGAAATAGTTTATCAAACAGTCTTCGGAATTTCTGTTCTAAAGAGAAGTTATATTTTGTACTAGAGATCAAATTACCAACATCCACTGGATCATTGAAAAAGCAAGAGAGTTCCAGAAAACATCTATTTCTGCTTTATTGACTATGCCAAAGCCTTTGACTCTGTGGATCACAATAAACC
>NW_011495067.1:3935565-3941016 GCF_000754665.1 Bison bison bison | reverse complement strand
GATGTGAAGAGCTGACTCATTTGAAAAGACCCTGATGCTGGGAAAGAGTGAGGGCAGGAGGAGAAGGGATGACAGAGGATGAGATGGTTGGATGGCATCACTGACTCAATGGACATGAGTTTGGGTGGACTCTGGGACTTGGTGATGGACAGGGAGGCCTGGCGTGCTGCGGTTCATGGGGTTGCAGAGAGTCGGACACGTCTGAGGGACTGAACTGAACTGAACACTGTATCTTTATAAAAATCTGTCATAGTAAAAAATTTCTTGTTCCAGACTTACTTTAACATTCATTTTCTTATTTCTGAAGTAGAGAAAATCTAACTTACAAGCTTACTGTCAAAATGAGATGATTATGACATAAATACACTAAAGTGACATATCTTAATAAGATATTCAAGTTTAAGATAAATAATACATTTTTCTATTGCAGAAGTTCAGTTTTAAATTTGAAGTTAAATTTTGCAAAGCAGAAAGAATTGGAAAATTGTGTGTATGGTCAAATATATGACTGATGTTTATAAGGAAAAACCTGAGTTATTTCAAGTGTCCAGAGAAAATGCAGTAATAAAGATTTCACAGCTTTTTAGCTTTAGAGAAATATAAACAAGAAGTCAAAATTTGAAGCTCTTTTGCATTTCATAAACTCAACAAAATATTCAAAGGGATTTATAGAAAATACGTGAAGAAACATTATATTGAAAAAAAAAGCCAGTTTGTGTCACTGAATATATTGTTTTTTTGCAATGCACTTCAAACTGTCTTTAGAAATAAAGCTTCAAGTATATCCCAGAGATTCTTTTTTTGCAGTAAAATTTAAAATCTTCTCTAAAATAACAGTTCTTTATTCTATAACTTATAGGAAGTTATCGCTCCTTTTTCTGCATGTAAGTAAGTGAACATAAGATTATCTTGAAATGCTTCTACAAAGAAATACAGATTAAAATGCAGCAATGTATATAGCAAATGTAGTTATATTTAATATAAGGCTCAAGTATTGACACAAATAGAAGATTAAAGACAATCATAAGATATCATTTCCATAAAAATTGTTGAGGCTCAGAGCAAGCCACCTCAATACACACCACAATGTTATACTGATCATTTTGAATTAAAGGTATTTGAGAAACAGCAGGTGAAAAAACATATTAAAAGAACCACTCTGATTATCCTCTTTCCTCCTGAAAGAAGGAAATAAGTTTCTCATGTGAAAATCTGCTCCCAGTAACAGGAGGATAAAAAGCATATCGCGAGTTAGGGAGTCCAAGGTTAAAAGAAACAACAAAACTGCCTTTGCTACTTGCTCATTAGTTTGCTATCCCAAGTACAAGTCCTTTAATTTGTAAAATCTTTACAAACAATTGTTTTGTTGTCTAAAAATGACATGTAAACCGCCTGCTTTGGTCACTTTGGGGGGTCTCATTTCTGTGAGACCACTATGCATATCAATTAATTGATTTTTCTCCTGTTAATCTGTCTTATGTCCACTGAATTATTAGAGCAGATAAAAATACTCAAGAAGGATGGGAGAAAATTTCCTCCTCCTCAATAAAATCTACTCATAGCAGTAAACACTGAAAAACAGAAGCTGACTCTAACCATGACATACTATTTCATTCTTTCTGTGGAAACCATTCAGATGAGGCTGCCCTGCAAAGGAACTTTTGAGGATAATGGTTAATATGAAAAATACAATTCACTTAAAGTCAACACAAACTATTTCTGTCTTGATAGAAAGAGAATAAATTAAAACTTTATAATTATGACAGATTTTCCTTTTTCCTATTATAATTTAACTGAATCTCTATCCTATTTGACTTAAAATACATTTAATAATAAAAAACCCTGAGTGCCGAAGAATTGATGCCTTCAAACTATGGTGCTGCAAAGGACTCTTGAGAGTCCCTTGGATAGAAGGAGATCCAACCAGTCAGTCCTAAAGGAAGTCAACCCTGAATATTCACTGGAAGGACTGATGCTGAAACTGAAGCTCCAGTAATTTGGCCACCTGATGCAAAGAGCTGACTCATTGGAAAAGACCCTGATGCTGGGAAAGATTGAAGATGGGAGGAGAACGGAATAGCAGAGGATCACTGATTCAATGGACACGAGTTTGAGCAAGCTCTGGGAGACAGTGATGGACAGGGAAGCCTGGAGTGCTACAATCCATGGGATCGGAAACAGTCAGACCTGACTGAGCAACAAAGTTATCACAACCTACCAAATATATAATTCTCTGTATCAGAGTGTCAGGAGTCCCCAGGCTGACTCTCAGTTTTGTCAATTAGCTAGGAGGACCCAGAAGATTTAGCATATAATTCTACCCATGGCTATGATTTCTAGTAGTAAAAAAAATCAAAGCAATATCAACAAATGGAAAAGGTACATGGGGCAAAGTTCAGAGGAAACCAAGAGCAAGGTTCCTCTCCTCCTGGAGCTACATAGACAAGCTTAACTCCTTCAACAACAAAGTATAACAACATAGCGAGATGTTGTCTGTGAGGGAAGCTTATGAGAGACTCAGTGCCCAGGGTTTTTCAGCCAGGGCTGTTATATGGGCACCCTCTGGGTAGCATTGTTCAAAGCTCCACACTTCCAGGAGGAAAATATATGTTCCTCATAAAGCATCTTGTAGGAACAACTGAGCACATTGTTACCCAGTTAGGGTGATGGAACACTTTCAAAACCACATTTCTAAAAGCCATCCAAGAGCCAAACATTCAAGAGAGCCTTTCTAAGGATGATAGTCTCAGGGCTACCCTGATAACTCTTTTTTTTGCATGATATGAGTTAGTAATTCAGTTTACTGGGAATAATGCTGGGAATGTAATAATTCAAAATTGTGAAATTTTTATATTCTTGCTACTTTCATAATAATAGAATAATATTACCAAATAACTTGTCTCTAGACAGATTGAAGATGAACTTTCTCATTGGGAATAAATAGAGTTAAATGATAATATGAATAGAGTGTTAACATAAAAAAAGACATTTAATTTTAGTATACATAATATTTTATTATATTAGGCCACTTTACCCAATATATATTTAAGACAGTGTACCAAGAGGTTCATAATTCTTTGCTCAGTTTGAGAAATGTCAATATAGACAGTGACATTACATATTTTATTCATTTTATTTTTGCATAAATTATTTGGGAAAATGTGAGAAAAAGTATGAGATGTCTCATGTGTTTCAAAGTTTTGTGCATTCATTAAAAACCATCCACAATTTAAAAATTTACTGAGCATTTAATGGAGGATAGTTGAAAGTCATTATCCATCTGGTTGTAGCTCATGTACTATGAGTATCAAGTTATTTGTGGCCTAAGTCTACTTTTGTAGTCTCTTCTAATTCCCAGTGAGGGTGGCTTATTCATTATTTCTCCAGTGTTATTGGATTACGAGTCATACTTCGTTCATGATATTATTTGAAACTCTGGGTGCTGGCTGGAAAGATGCTTCCCTGCAGAGAGTTATTAACTTTGATAGTCTCAGAGCCTAAAGGCTTCAGACATGGAACCACAACCCTCTCACTCCAAGTCTTCAGTTTTGCATGAGAGGCCCAGTTTCAGGGTGTCTCTTAGAATTCTGGAAAAAGTACACTATCCCAGAAGCAATACTGATATTTATTTGTTCCTGTCTGCAAATCCTGGAGAAGGCGATGGCACCCTACTCCAGTACTCTTGCCTGGCAAATCCCATGGACCGAGGAGTCTGGTAGGCTGCAGTCCATGGGGTCGCTAAGAGTCGGACAGGACTGAGCAACTTCACTTTCACTTTTCACTTTCATGCATTGGAGAAGGAAATGGCAACCCACTCCAGTGTTCTTGCCTGGAGAATCCCGGGGACGGGGGAGCCTAATGGGCTGCTGTCTATGGGGTCACACAGAGTCGGACACAACTAAAGCGACTTAGCAGCAGCAGCAGCAGCAGTCTACAAATCCTACACTTTGTGTTTTCTCTACTCATCACTCAGTTTCAAGCTCATACTTCTCTCTATAGCTCCCTTTACTTTTAGTATTTTCTGTTACCACATGAGGAGTTAGCTACCAGGAAGGGAAAACCCCCTTGGAGGTTTAATCCACAATACTGGTGGAAACAAAAGTCCTAAAAGGCCACTTTGATACTGTAATATTCAGTGAACTGTGCTAATACTGTATTACAGAATTATAATGCAGAGAAAATTACTATGGAAAAATAACATTCATTTATCATTCTCTCATTCAGTAAATTCTATAAATTCAATAAGCATTTATAGTGTTTACTGAGAACCAAGCATTATATTCAGTATTGAGGCTTCAGAGGGGAAAAAATAATCCTTACTCTTGAACTACAATGTCTAGTGAAGACATTAACCAACTTGTAGATTAATACATTATATAACACAGTGTGATATATAGACAATTAGGGGATGAAAGGATACATGAGACAGATATAATATTATGTATTCACTAAATTTTCCTTGCGATGTTTTTCCATGATTATTCTGAGGACTATCCTTCCCTGCCCAAGCAGTTATCCAAGGCCATATGACTAAGAACCTGGTCAATTAAATGAGAGACAAACAGAAATGGAGCATTCTGAGGTTAAAGCTACTGAGGAACTTTATAATAAGATAAAAACTAAAATGAAAATTGCAATTTTAAAGGAAAGTAATGGTTATTTTTTTCTCCATTATAAAAAGCATTGCACATCATCACTCAATTTATGAAGCAGATTGAGCTTAATTTACCTTCTTCCACTCCTGATTTCACAGATCTTTTCCCAAAAGTCTCAAATCTGTATTGGTGTTTTTCTTTCTGGTTTATTTCACTCTGTATAATAGGCTCCAGTTTCATCCACCTCATTAGAACTGATTCAAATGTATTCTTTTTAATGGCTGAGTAATACTCCATTGTGTATATGTACCTCAGCTTTCTTATCCATTCATCTGCTGATGGACATCTAGGTTCCTTCCATGTCCTGGCTATTATAAACAGTGCTGTGATGAACATTGGGGTACACGTGTCTCTTTCAATTCTGGTTTCCTCAGTGTGTATACCCAGTAGTGGGATTGCTGGGTCGTATGGCAGTTCTATTTATACAGAGTGAAGTAAGCCAGAAAGAAAAACACCAATACAGTATACTAACACATATACATGGAATTTAGAAAGATGGTAACGACAACCTTATATGCAAGACAGCAAAAGAGACATGTATAGAATAGAACAGTCTTATGGACTCTGTGGGGGGGGAGATGATTTGGGAGAATGGCATTAAAACATGTATAATATCATATAAGAAATGAATCGCCAGTCCAGGTTCGATGCAGGATACAGGAAGCTTGGGGCTGGTACACTGGGATGACCCAGAAGGATGGTATGGGGAGGGAGGTGGGAGGGGGGTTCAGGATGGGGAACACGTGTACACCCGTGGTGGATGCATGTTGATGTATGGCAAAACCAATATAATATC
>NW_011495067.1:3932715-3935465 GCF_000754665.1 Bison bison bison | reverse complement strand
ATAAAAAAGTAAAAAAAGAGTCTCAAATCTATTAAGTATTATTCCCATAAATTTTAAGTTTTCTGAATTTCACTAAAATGTCTTATCCTAAAGCAGCATATGAGCTCTCTATAAAACAAAAAAATAAATCTTGTTTTATTAAGATAATTATATTTTTATTGTTTATATATCAGAATCAGGTAAATCTTATTAAGAATACAAATTTATTATATTATGATATTTAGCTTGTGTTGTGATGTCCTCTCCATTTTATATTTTTGCATAATCAGTAATTTTCATATTATTTGTGAAAGATTTCTTCAAGAAATGATCATATCTCCCTCATTGAAATGCATCTTACCATTTTAAATTGTTTTAAAATTTAAATGGGAGCATTTGTTTTGTTTCAAGTGATGTAAAAGCAATTGATGTTTTCTAATTAATTTTAGATTTGACTTGAATGCAAATTACAGAAAAATCTTATTACTTCATTCTTCTTTATGAGAAGGTGTTATTTTAACTCTATGAAGCACAGAGAAGTAGTTTCTCCACAAGAAAACAGTAAATAAATGGATTTCAATACAAGTATAGTGTGTGTGTGTGTATGTGCGTGCGTGCATGCGCGCATATATGTGTGTGTGTGTCCATTGCTTGTTGTGTCTGACTCTTCGAAATCCCACGGACTATAGCCTGCCTGGCTCTTCTGTCCATGGAGTTCTCCAGGCAAGAGTAGTGGAATGGGTTGCCATTCCCTTATCCAGAGGATCTAGCCAACCCAGGGATTGACCCAGGTCACGGCATTGCAGGCAGATTCTTTACTATCTGAGCCATTAAGGAAGCCCAATAGTATAATATAGCCATCCAATAGTGGTTTTCGCTTTTAGCGAGACAATCCCTGGTGGCTCAGGGGTAAAGAATCTGCCTGCAAATGCCTGAGATGGGGGTTTGATTCCTGGGTCAGGAAGATATCCTGGAGAAGGAAACAGCAACCCACTCCAGTATTCTTGCCTGGGAAATCCTATTGACAGAGAGAGGAGCCTGTCAGGCCACAGTCCACAGCACCACAAGAGTCTGACACGACTTAGAGACTAAGTAACAACAAATTTCTACCATTAGTATTTATAAAATATTTTAATTTATTGCTTCCATTAGTCTCAGTACATATGCAATTATATGTTACTCTTACAAACTGACCTTGTTTTGTTTGGGGAGAACAGTATACAAATAAACAATCTGACTATACATATAACAAGAGAACCTCATCTATAGTATGAAAAAGAAAGTATCATTTGAATAATTTATGTGTATATTTATGCCTTTTTATCACTTGGCATTTATATCATCCAATTTATTTCTTCAAAATACAGTGAAACAAGAAAATGCCCTTACATTTTCATGATTTTATCTATAATCTTACAAGACTTTAATAAGACTTTAATTTGATATGATGAAAGGTTAATAAACAGAATGAATTAAGATAATTATTTGGTATCAGGAATAATAAAATTATTCATCTTAAGGAATTTAAATAGCTCTCTCCTGTCCACAAATGCAGTGTAAATAATACAGAATAGGCACAGATGTGACTATTTCATAAATAAAACCAGAAATCTAAAGACGTGTCTTGAAATGCAGTACCTAGAAAACAAGAGTTACACTTGAGTAAGGAAACAACTCTTACAGCCTATTACAAACCATGACTTAACAGGCAGTGTGCTGCTGCTGCTGCTGCTAAGTCGCTTCAGTCGTGTCTGACTCTGTGTGACCCCGGAGATGGCAGCCCACGAGGCTCCGCCATCCCTGGGATTCTCCAGGCAAGAACACTGGAGTGGGCTGCCATTTCCTTCTCCAGTGCATGAAAGTGAAAAGTGAAAGTGAAGTCGCTCAGTCGTGTCAGACTGGTAGCGACCCCACGGACTGCAGCCCACCAGGCTCCTCCGTCCATGGGATTTTCCAGGCAAGAGTACTGGAGTGGGGTGCCATTGTCTTCTCCGAACAGGCAGTGTACACATGAGCAAATCAGGTAGAACTCTTCTGAGAGAGCGTTGGACTGGACCATAAATCACAACATACTGACTACTCTCCTTGAATAGAACCAGGATTATGAAACCGAAAATGAAATTGAAAGAGAGTAACTCCAACCAAGCAGGTTTTGGTATGTGTGTGAAGATGAAAATGGGAAAAAAAAAAAAAGTCCAGTATTGCTCATAGAAAGAAGATAACACAGATTTAACATATTGAAGTAGCTAAGTGGTTACAAATGACTTATTTTGACAATTATGTATGAAAATTGGTTCCTATTTCCTACATGCATAGTGAGAACAGTCATGTTATATTTGAAAAACATAGCATAAATTATCAAGAGAAAAACAGGGATCAAAAGTATAATTTTCTTTCAAGGTCATACAAAATGCCACTATTTTGATATTGTCCATATTTACTTCATAAAAATGTTTTATATGCAAGAAAGACCTCTAATTGTGTCATCAGATCAGATCAGTCGCTCAGTCGTGTCCGACTCTTTGCGACCCCATGAATCGCAGCACGCCAGGCCTCCCTGTCTATCACCAACTCCTGTGTCATAGGAGTCTCTAAAACAGATGGGATTCATTTTCCATTGAAGATACCTTTATTTTAATTTGAATGTTAGAATTCTCTTCATGGAATTTTGAATTCTAGACTTTGAAATTAAATATCCATTTAATCCATCCAGTCTCATTGAAAGAAATGACACCTATTGTCATTGGTAAAAAATCTTTTTTAAAATCAGA
>NW_011495067.1:3927031-3932615 GCF_000754665.1 Bison bison bison | reverse complement strand
CAGAAGATATTTCATTTTTCAAATTTTCAACAACCCTATGAGATGATGTAGTTAAATGCTGCTGCTGCTGCTAAGTCATTTCAGTTAAATGAGTAGGAAATAAACTTGCAAACGCTTATTTCCTTGAGATTAGTAATTCTGAATCAGAACAGTGAAATTATCCATTAATTTATCAATATTTACTTCGGTTCAGTTCAGGCCCTCATTCGTGTCCAACTTTTTTGGACCTCATGGACTGCAGCACACTAGGCTTCCCCATCCATCACCAACTCCTGGAGCTTACTCAAATTCATGTCCATCGAGTCCGTGAAGCCATCCAACATATCATCCTCTGTCATCTCCTTCTCCTCCTGCCTTCAATCTTTCCCAGCATCAGGGTCTTTTCCAATGAGTCAATTCTTCACATCAGGTGACCAAAATATTGGAGTTTCAGCTTCAGCACCAGTCCTTCCAATGAATATTCAGGACTGATTTCCTTTAGGGTGAACTGGGTGTATCTCCTTGTTTAGCCCAAGGAACTCTCAAGTCTTCTTCAACACCACAGTTCAAAAGCATCAATTCTTCAGTACTCAGCTTTCTTTATAATCCAACTCTCACATCCATACATGACTACTGGAAAAACCATAGCTTTGACCTTTGTTGGTAAAGTAATGTCTCTGCTTTTTAATATGCTGTCTAGGTTGATCATAACTTTTCTTCTAAAGAGCAAGTGTCTTTTAATTTCATGGCTGTAGTCACCATCTGCAGTGATTTTGGAACACAAGAAAATAAAGTCTGTCATTGTTTCCATTATTCCCCATCTATTTGCCATGAAGTGATGGGACCAGATTCCATGATCTTAGTTTTCTGAATGTTTAGTTCTAAGCCAAGTTTTTCACTTTAATCTTTCACTTTCATCAAGAAGCTCTTTAGTTCTTCATTTTCTGCCATAAGGGTGGTGTCATCTGCATATCTGAGGCTATTGATATTTCTCCCCGCAATCTTGATTCCAGCTTGTGCTTCATCCAGCCTGGCATTTCTCATGATGTATTCTGCATATAAGTTAAATAAGCAGGGTGACTATATACAGCCTTGACATACTACTTTCCTGATCAAGAGAACCTTAGGAGGCATCACTACAAACAAAGCTAGTGGAGGTGATGGAATTTCAGTTCAGCTACTTCAAATTCTAAATGATGATGCTGTTAAAGCATTGCACTTAATATGCCAGCAAATTTGGAAAACTCAGCAGCGGCCACAGGACTGGAAAAGGTCAGTTTTCATTCTAATCCCAAATGCCAAAGTATGTTCTAATACTGCACACTTGCACTTATCACATACGCTAGCAAAGTAATGCTCAAAGTTCTCCAAGCTAGGCTTCAACAGTAAGTGAACCATGAACTTCCAGATGTTCAAGCTGGATTTAGAAAAGGCAGAGGAATCAAATTGCTAACATCCATTGGATCATACAAAAAGCAAGAGAATTCCAGAAAAAAAAAATCTACTTTCTCTTTGTTGACAACACTAAAGTCTTTGAGTGCTTTGAGTGTGGAGATCACAGTAAACTGTGGAAAATTCTTAAAGAGATAGGAATACCAGGCCACCTGACCTACCTCCTGAGAAATATGGTGAAGAAGCAGCAGTTAGAACTGGACATGGAAAAATAGACTGTTTCCAAATTTATAAGTATTAGGGATATTCATTAAATTCCAAACACTATTTACTGGGTATAAACAGATGACTAGGGTTATTCCTCATGCTCAAAAATCTCACAAGCCAATAAGTAAGGGAAGTCAATAAAAATTGATTTATAATATAATATGATATTTGATATGAGATATTCATTTAATATTATATGAGAGTGCAGAAAAGCATTGTCTATTTCTCACCTCCTGATTTTCACTACTAGACCTTGCTTATTTTATGAAATTTATAAAAATATTTCATTAAACTTTTCTTTACACTTGCTTTCCTTATTAGCTTTTAGTCTACAGTACTAATGAGTGGAAAATAATAATATTCAGTTAACATTCAAAAATGTGATATATTTTAATGCTATATTTATTTATTTGATCCAGAAGGCAAACATAAGTTTTCTGAATCAGAGGCAAGCTTAAAAGTAATAACTGAAGAGGTTTTCTAGTTCACATTCTTCTCCTTCAGGGCAATGTGATAGGAGCCAAATGGTTATGCCAATGCAGTCTGTACCAGAGCAGAGAAATCTCAAAATTATTAATTTGAGATCTTATATAGTAATTGGTACACACCTGCCAGCCTCTCCTCCTGATTTTTCTTAAAAAAAAGAAGATTCTCCAAGAAGACAAATTGAAAGTCACTAGTTTAGAGCCCTTTGGAATGTAGACACATAATTGCAGAAACAAATCTCTATAAAACTCTGGACTTATCTATTTATTCAATCACCCTTTAACTTTAAAGGCTTATTATTTAATTTAGGTCTTTAAAAATTTTGCTCAGAAAGCCCTGACTATGCGGAAACAAAGATATTCACACTGCTTCCCAACACTAAGGAGAGTATTTATAGGGTATAAAGAACAGTGGAGTACAAAATTACAGAAAGTCATGTGGCAACAGAATATGCCTTTCAGTAATTCAGTAAAGGACATAAACGGTATGGACCTAACAGAAGCAGACAATATTAAGAAGAGGTGACAAGAATACACAGAAGAACTCTACAAAAAAGATCTTAATGATCCAGATAACCGTGATGGTGTGAACAGTCACTTAGAGCCAGACATCCTGGAGTGTTAAGTCAAATAGGCCTTAGGAAGCATCACTATAAACAAAGCTAGTGGAGGTGATGGAATTCCAGTTGAGCTATTTCAAATCCTAAAAGATGATGCTGTGAAAGTGCTGCACTCAATACACCAGCAAATTTGGAAAACTCAGCAGTGGCCACAGGACTGGAAAAAGGTCAATTTTCATTCCAGTCCCAAAGAAGAGCAATGCCAGAGAATGCTCAAACTACCACACAATTGCACTCATCTCACATGCTAGCGAGGTAATGGTCAAACTTCTCCAAGCCAGGTTTCAACAGTACATTAACCAAGAACTTCCAGATGTTGAAGCTGGATTTAGAAAAGGCAGAGGAACAAGATATTAAATCATCAACATCCATTGAATCATAGAAAAAGCAAGAGAATTCCTGAAAAACATCTACTTCTGCCTTATTGACTATGCCAAAGCCTTTGACTGTGTGGATCACACAGACACACACACACACACACACAAAAACAAACAAACAGTGGAATACTCTTGAAGAGATGGCAATACCAGACCACCTTACCTGCTTCCTGAGAAATCTGTATGCAGGTCAAGAAGCAAAAGTTAGAAATGGACATGGAACAGCAGACTACTTCCAAATCGGGAAAGGAGTGTGTCAAGGCTGTATATCGTCACCCCGCTTATTTAACTTATATGCAGAGTAAGTCATGCAAAATGCCAGGTTGGATGAAGCACAAGTTGGAATCAAGATTGCCGAGAGAAATATCAATAACTTCAGATATGCAAGATGACAACACCACCCTTAGGTAGAAAGTGAAGAGGAACCAAAGTGCCTCTTGATATATGTGAAAGAGAAAGTGAAAAAGCTGGCTTAAAACTCAGCATTCAAAAAATGAAGATCATGGCATCCATTCCCATCACTTCATGGTAAATAGATGGGGAAACAATGGAGACAGTGACAGACTTTATTTTCTTGGATTCCAAAATCACTGCAGATAGTGATTGCAGCCATGAAATTAAAAGACACTTCCTCCTTGAAAGACAAGGATAAAGTGTCAACCTAGACAGCATGTTAAAAAGTAGAGACATTATTTTGCCCACAGGGGTCCATCTGGTCAGAGCTATGGTTTTTCCAGTAGTCATGTATGGATGTGATTTGGACCCTAAAGAAGGCAGAGTGCTGAAGAATTTATGCCTTTGTGTGGTGTTGGAAAAGACTCTTGAGAGTCCCTTGGACTGCAAGGAGATCAACCAGTAAATCCTAAAGTAATCAGTCCTGAATATTCATTGGAAGGACTGATGCTAAAGCTGAAACTGAAGCTCCAATACTTTGGCCACTTCATGTGAAGAACCAATTCATTTGAAAATACCCTGATTCTGGGAAAAGATTGAAGGCAGGAGGAGAAGGGGATGACAGAAGATGAGATGGTTGGATGCCATCACTGACTCAATGGACATGAGTTTGAGCAAGCTCTGGGAGATGGTGAAAGACAGGGAAGCCCGGCATGCTGCAGTCCATGGGGTCACAGAGAGTCGGACATGACTGAGTGACTGAACAATAGCAAATATGCCAACAAGCAAAACCAAATTTATGCCACTCGTCCACATCTGAATCTATTTCTCATATAATGTCATGTGTTTGAAATCTTTTCCACTAACTTGATTCATATTTAAAGGATTAAAATAGAAATGACAAAGAAGTAACTGAGTTTACTGATAATTAATTGCAATGTGCCCATTTTTATTTGTGACACATGGAATAAATGTATGTGCCCAGGAGCCAAGATGGGCAGATTCAAAGAACTGAAAAAGAATGAGATGAGAAATTGGTACACTCTTCTCTTATTTCATGGTGTTTCCTATGCTAACATGTACGAGATCACTAAACATCCATACTTTATAGACGTATATTACATTGTGAATATTAAGAAATATTTGTATATATTTTAATAGGTTTAAAAAAGGAAGAAGATCAGAATTATGGAAGATGGAAGCATGGGTTATAGTGTAGAAGGAGCCACCATGTTCTTTAATCATTTAATTCTGTAGTATTATTCCTGGATTTTCACTTGTGAAATTTTGGCATTGCACTCGATAGTGTTCATCGACTTGTGAAATTATATAGTGACGTAGGACAAAAAGATTAGGTTGCACTAGATGATATTTTAAATCACTGATAAATTCACAATCTATGTATTATGTTGTTTTACACACACACACACACACACACACACAAACACACACAGACAGCTTAATATACAAAATCAGAAAAAACTCACTGAATGATAGGAAGATTCAGTAATGCCCCATAGGTAGAAAATATGATTAGTCTTTTATCCTATACATATTACATATTTTATAAAATAGGTTATTCTGCAATAAGGTTGCTTTTTTAAAATTATGAGCAAGAGCAAGGGCTTTGATAATTAAGTTTTAACTTGCTCTCCAACATCCCTTGAATTATTTGTAGAGAATGAACACCAATTCTGATTCATAAGCAATGTCACACTTAATGACCAGTGGGGAATTTTATTTTATGTAAACATGAGCACATTAAGATATTTGACTTTATGACTTAAAGTTTTAGATTTACATTTAATCACATTTCAAATGAGAATCTTCTTAGAAGATTTTGCAGAATTTCATCAGTTCAGTTCAGTCGCTCAGTCGTGTCTGACTCATTGCAACCCCATGAACCACAGCACTCCAGGCCTCCCGGTCCATCACCAACTCCCAGAGTTCACTCAAACTTATGTCCATTGAGTCGGTGATGCCATCCAGCCATCTCATCCTCTGTCATCCCCTTCTCCTCCTGACCCCAATCCCTCCCAGCATCAGGGTCTTTTCCAATGAGTCCACTCTT
>NW_011495067.1:3925429-3926931 GCF_000754665.1 Bison bison bison | reverse complement strand
AGTTACAGCTTCAGCATTAGTCCTTCCAATGAACACCCAGGACTGATCTCCCTTAGGATGGACTGGTTGGATCTCCTTGCAGTCCAAGGAACTCTTAAGAGTCTTCTCCAACACTACAGTTCAAAAGCATCAATTCTTCAGCACTCAGCCTTCTTCACAGTCCAACTCTCACATCCATACATGACCACTGGAAAAACCATAGCCTTGACTAAATGGACTTTGCTGGCAAAGTTTTTTGCCATGCTGCTTTTTATTATGCTATCTAGGTTGGTCACAACTTTCCTTCCAAGGAATATGCATCTTTTAATTTCATGGCTGCAGTCACCATCTGCAGTGATTTTGGAGTCCCCAGAAATAAACTCTGCCACTGTTTCCCCATCTATTTCCCATGAAGTGATGGGACCAGATGCCATGATCTTTGTTTTCTGAATGTTGAGCTTTAAGCCAAATTTTTTACTCTCCTCTGGATTTTGAAGTGAGCTGTACTAATTAGTGAGTGTGCTAACTGTGAAATAAGTTTCTATATGTGTTAGGGTAAACCATTCATTACCTCTGGTAGCTGGTGTAAAAAAGATAACTAAAGTCTTTCCTGTAAGTCCCTACTCTCTGATATGTTAGTTGTAGTACGATCCTTTGGCTGTAGCACAAAAAAAAAATTTTAAAAAGTAGAATGAAACTCAAGCATGTAGACACACACAGGCAAGCACACAGGCATACACCCCAAAAGACAACAATTTAGGAATTGTTTTAATTCATTTTATCTGAAAAGTTTTCGATTCTCTATGATATATATTCAGAGAAGGCAATGGCACCCCACTCCAGTACTCTTGCCTGGAAAATCCTATGGATGGAAGAGCCTGGTAGGCTTCAGTCCATAGGGTCGCTAAGAGTCAGGCACGACTGAACGACTTCACTTTCACTTTTCAATTTCATGCATTGGAGAAGGAAATGGCAACCTACTCCAGTATTCTTGCCGGGAGAATCCCAGGGACAGAGGAGCCTAGTGGGCTGCCGTCTATGGGGTCGCACAGAGTCGGACACGACTGAAGCAACTTAGCAGCAGTAGCAGCAGTATGATATATATTTTGCTACCATTTGGATGATTACCAATAGGAAAATAACCAATGACAATCTGTAGTCAGCAGAATTCTAAGATGTCCCCTAAGATTTCTGCCCACTACCCATGCAATCTTCTCAATCCCTGAAGAATGAATATGATGGACTTTATTCCCGTGATTAGGTTATTGTATATTGCAGAATAGTAGCAGTAGTGTTAGTCCATCAGTTGAGTCTGACTCTGCTATCCCATGGACTGTAGCCCGCCAGGCTCCTCTGCCCATGGGCTTCTCCAGGCAAGAATACTGGAGTGGAATGCCTATCCTTTCTCCTGAGGATTCTTCCTGACCCAGGGATCGAACTAGGGTCTCCTGCCTTGCAGGCAGATTCTTTACCATTTGAGCTACAGGGAAGACCTATTGCAGAGTAGACTTTAAGAAACTGAG
>NW_011495067.1:3925106-3925329 GCF_000754665.1 Bison bison bison | reverse complement strand
CATTGAGTCGGTGATGCCATCCAGCCATCTCATCCTCTGTCATCCCCTTCTCCTCCTGACCCCAATCCCTCCCAGCATCAGGGTCTTTTCCAATGAGTCCACTCTTTGCATGAGATGGCCAAGGTATTGGAGTTACAGCTTCAGCATTAGTCCTTCCAATGAACACCCAGGACTGATCTCCCTTAGGATGGACTGGTTGGATCTCCTTGCAGTCCAAGGAACT
>NW_011495067.1:3918545-3924965 GCF_000754665.1 Bison bison bison | reverse complement strand
AGTCGCTCAGTCGTGTCCGACTCTTAGTGACCCTATGGACTGCAGCCTACCAGGCTCCTCCATCCATGGGATTTTCCAGGCAAGAGTACTGGAGTGGGGTGCCATTGCCTTCTCTGGGACATATTCTAGGGCATATTTAATCTAATCAGATGACCCCTTTATAAGCAGAGAATTTTCTCTAGTTGGTCACTGAGGAAGAAGTTAGGGATTAAAAGTATGAGGAGGCTTTACCAGAAGGAGAGTTTCCATTTTTGGCTTTGAAGATACAGGAGGCCATACGGCAAGGACTTAAAAGCATCCTCTAGTTACTGAGAATGACCTCAGCTAACAGCTAACAAAGAAACAGCTACCTCAGTCCTACAACCAGCAGGAAATGAAGTCTGCCAACAACCTGAATAATCCCATTGGTAAGTCTTCACCATAGCTTCCAGAGAAACAGGAATGTGGTCCCCTGACACCTTCGGGTGTCACCGTTGAGGAGACCCTGAGCGGAGGATGCAGTCAACCTGTGCTAGACTTCTGAAACTCAGAACAGTGAGCTCATAAATGGCTCTTGTTTTAAGCTTCTATTTTTGTGTTATGCAGCAAGAGGAAAATAATACAAAAAGGAAAAAACTTTGAAGTACAAACTTTTGAAAATGTTATAAAATACTTGTATACTGCCAGATGATATGGTATATCAAATTGGCCAATCTGAAAATGATCAGTAAATTAAAACAATGATTTGCTGGAAAATCGTGAATCCCACTTAATGTATTTTTTTCAGGGCTGTTTTTGTACATTGCCAGTTTGTTTTGTGGTCTATCAACATTTTTAGGGAATTATGTCTTTTTTCCAGAACTTTAAATTTAATTTTTATGTATAACTATTTTAGGATATTTTCACTGTCCCAATTTTGTTTGGGAATCTGGGGGCTTGATAAAACTGTAAAGGAAATTAGGAACTGAATCTTTAAGGATTGCCAATTCTGATTTTGACTCATCTGTTGCAGTGTTACTGATATTCTAACAGTATAATATTCAACTGGAATTTATTAGGCTCAATAAAAGAAAAGAACTCTTACCAGATTTTAAATTTTAACACTGAATCAAAACTTATTAATCCTGTTCAATGAAATAACTCTCTGAACATTTTCTGACTTTGTGTAGTGATCTAATTTTCTCATGTCAATGGACTATGGTCATGGCTAATTTTATCCCGTTTTCCCCATAAATATATAAATTTACTGTTAAATAAGGAGGCAAAGAATTATACCTACATTTTCCCACAAGGGCAACCAAGAACAAGCCCTTGGTTCAACTAAAATCAGTAGATGTTAATAAATAGTGAGCTAGTAAAAGATTGGCATATAATATCAGTGGATGTTAAAATAATAAAGGAATTAAGAGACATTAGCTAATAATTTTTTGAGTCTTCTCCTATTATTCTCCATATTTTATTAGTTGCTTTTATCATTTATCAGTGGAATACTAGGGTCAATGTGTAAAATCATTATTGAACCAAAAGTACTTTGAAAGCTTTTCTATTGCTCAGTGCCTATTAACATGAAAGAATTAAAATAGTTCTTGAAAAATCAAGTATATAACTGGGCATAGCATATCTATTAAGCAGAAATGGTCTTAGTTTATCTTAAAAGAAGTTTTAATCTAGGATATTTATTTCACTTAACATGAAATATGTTTAGATTAAAACAACAAAAAGCACAAACTCTAAAGGCATCATAATTTAAAATAGATGTTATTTTGAAATATTTTTCTAGCTCTTTAAATATTTATTAATAAATAAAACATTTACTATAACATCTCAAATGTTGAGTAAGTCCATGAATACTGGAGTGGTTAGCCATTCCCTTCTCCAGGGAATCTTCCTGACCTTCCTGACCTTCCTGGTCTCCTGCATTGTAGGCAGATTCTTTACCAGCTGAGCTACCAGGGAAGCCCAATCATTACTCAAACAGTAGACCAAATTGAGTATTTAAGTACTCCCACACCCTAGGTGGTATAAATCTTTTTTTTAATGCAGCAAAAATTGAGTAAAACAAAGTACCAAATTTTTATCTCCTTAGTTAGAAAATAACAATAAGTTAACAACACAGTATTTACTAAAATCCACTTAAACAGTTCTAAGTTAGAGATTTAAATTCCGTGAACATCTTAGCTTACTTATTCAGGGGCAAAGACTCATGCATTTTTTGTATGTCTGTAATATTTAATTTTCTATACCTTATTTAAGCTAAGTTACTATTCTAAAGCATAATTTTAAAAATTAACACTGGGATGCATTGAAAGTACTCTCTGACAAATGTTATTTGGCCCTGGCCATATTTAGGGCATTATCATTAGTGTTTTGCTGTAGTTTTATTTTAACTTTTTAATTTAAACTTTGTTATGACCTTGGGCATGGATAAAACCATTAAAATTAAATTGCTTGTTATAGCCTGGCATCATTTTCTTCTTTGATCAGAAAGTACAATACATTCCTTGAGTTGATTTAGCTATATTCTAGTAATGAGGAAAAAAAGTGAATTTTAATATGCTTAACAATGAAACAAAAGCTAAGAAATGCCACCAAGTGGGTAGTAAGAAATGTTTTATAGTGAAAATAGAGTGCATATTTGTGATATTAAAATTTGGTCTTCTATCTCATTAAGTTTGCCTTGGAAATGAACAGAGATCATTCTGTCATTTTTGAGATTGCACCTAAGTACTTTATTTGGGGCTCTTTTGTTGACGATGAGGGCTACTCCATTTCTTCTAAGGGATTCTTGCCCACAGTAGTAGATATAATGGTCATCTGAATTAAGTTCAC
Organism: Bison bison bison; assembly: GCF_000754665.1. Classification (NCBI taxonomy): domain Eukaryota; kingdom Metazoa; phylum Chordata; class Mammalia; order Artiodactyla; family Bovidae; genus Bison; species Bison bison. The sequence continues at coordinate 3,922,157 of NW_011495067.1, read as the reverse complement.
CCACTCTGGTCCATTTTAGTTCACTGATTCTTAAAATGTCGATGGTCACTATTGCCATCTTCTGTTTGACCACTTTCAATTTACCTTGATTCATGGACCTAACATTCCAGGTTCCTATGCAATATTGTTCTTTACTGCATTAGAGTTTACTTTCATCACCAGTCACATACTCAACTGGGCATTGTGTTCACTTTGGCTCAGCCTCTTCATTCTCCCTGGAACTATTTCTCCACTCTTCTCCGGTAGCATATTGGGCATCTACCAACCTGGGGAGTTCATCTTTCAGTGTCATATCTTTGCCTTTTCATACTGTTCATGGGGTTCTCAGGGCGAGAATACTGAAGTGATTTGCCATTCCCTTCTCCAGTGGACCATGTTTTGTTGGAGTTTTGTAACATTGTATAGGAGGTGGTGATCAAAACCATCCCCAAGAAAAATAAATGCAAAAAGGTAAAATGGTTGTCAGAGGAGGCCTTGCAAATAACTGAGAAAAGAAGAAAAATGAAAGGCAAAGGAGAAAAGGAAAGATATATCCATCCGAACGCAGAGTCCCAAAGAATAGCAAGGACAGATAAGAAAGCCTTTCTAAGTGATCAGTGCAAAGAAGTAAGGAAAACAATAGAATGGGAAAGACTAGAGATCTCTTCAAGAAAATTAGAGATATCAAGGGAATATGGCATGCAAACATGGGCACAATAAAGGACAGAAATGGTATGGACCTAACAAAAGCAGAAGATATTAAGAAGAGGTAGCAAGAATACACAGAACTGTACAAAGAGATCTTAATGACCCAGATAACCACCATGGGGGTGATCATTCACCTAGAGCCAGACGTTCTGGAGTGAGAAGTCAAATGGGCCTTAGGAAGCATCACTATGAACAAAGCTAGTGGAGATGATGGAATTCCAGTTGAGCTATTTCAAATCCTAAAAGATGATACTGTGAAAGTGCTCCATGCAATATGCCAGCAAATTTGGAAAACTCAGCAGTGGCCACAGGACTGGAAAATGTCAGTTTTATTCCAACATTTCAAAGAATGTTCAATCTACTGCATAATTGCACTCATCTCACAGACTAGCAAAGTACTGCTCAAAATTCTTTAAGACAGGCTTCAACATTATGTTAACGGAGAACTTCCAGATGTTCAAGCTGGATTTAGGAAAGGCAGAGGAACCAGACATCAAATTGCCAACGTCCACTGGATCATCAAAAAAGCAACAGAGTTCCAGAAAAACATCTACTTCTGCTTCCTTGTCTATGCTAAATCCTCTGTGTGGATCACAACAAACTGTGGAAAACTCTCCAAAAGATAGGAAATACAGACTACCTTACCAGCCACCTGAGAAACCTGTATGTTTCAGGTCAAGAAACAATAATTAGAATTAGACATGGAACAACGGACTGGTTCCAAATTGGGAACAGAGTATACCAAGGCCGTATATTGTCACCTTGCATATTTAACGTATATGCAGAGCACATCAGGTGAAATGCCAGGCTGGATGAAGCACAAGCTGGATTCAAGATTGCAGGCAGAAATATCAATAAACTCAGATATGCAAATGACACCACCCATATGGCAGAAAGCAAAGAGGAACTAAACAGCCTCTTGAAGAAAGTAAAAGAAGAGAGTGAAAAGCTGTCTTAAAACTCAGCATTCAAAAATCCTAAGATCATGGCATCCAGTCTCATCACTACATGGCAAATAGATTGGGAAACAGTGACAGACTTTATTTTCTTGGGCTCCAAAATCACTGCAGATGGTGATTGCAGCCATGAAATTAAAAGACACTTGCTCCTTGGAAGAAAAGCTATGACAACCTAGACAGCATATTAAAAAGCAGAGACATTACTTTGGTGACAAAGGTCTGTCTAGTTAAAGCTATGGTTTTTCCAGTAGTCATGTATGGATGTGAGAGTTGGACTATAAAGAAAGCTGAGCGCAGAAGAATTGATGCTTTCGAACTGTGGTGTTGGAAAAGACTCTTGAGAATAACTGCAAGGAGATCCTAAAGGAAATCAGTCCTAAATATTCATTGGAAGGACTGATGCTGAAGCTGAAGCTCCAGTACTTTGGCCACCTGATGTGAAGGACTGACTCATAGAAAAATACCCTGATGCTGGGAAAGATTGAAGGCAGGAGAAGGGAATGACAGAGGATGAGACGTTTGGATGGCATCACCAACTCTATGGACATCGATGGCATCACCGACTCCCAGAGTTTGAGTAAACTCTGGGAGGTGGTGATGGACAGGGAAGCCTGGCATGCTGCAGTGCATGGGGTTGCAAAGAGTCAGACACAACTGAGCAACTAACTGAACTGAGGAGGAGAAGGGGACGAATGAAGATGAGATGGTTTGATGGCATCACTGACTCAATGGACATGAGTTTGAGCAAGCTTTGGGAGTTTGTGATGGACAGAGAAGCCTGGCGTGCTGCAATCCATGGGGTCACAGATTCGGACATGACTTCTCTACTGAACTGAACTGATCTCAATAAGTGATCCTGTCTTGACAACTTGAAAATCTAGTTGTCGATTTCAGTTCTACAAGACTGTTCTGCCACTATACATATTTTATTGATAACATCAATGTAAAACCCCCTCCTCCCCTCCTGAAACAGGGAAGGAATATGAGCAGCCCCTGAATAATTACACTGAAAAGAAACAATTTAAATGGGTTAATATTAAAATAGCTTTTAAATTAGGTTTCTCAATATACTGAAAGCTTTCTTCTTTTTTAAATTCTGAGACTGTGATGTCACAGTTCTTATTGTACGGTAATAATTTAGGTTGGTGTAGCTCTGTTCCTAGTGTTGGGATATAATTTATAGTTTTCCACCTTTCAAGCATGTGGGAGAGTAATAAAGTAAAAGCTAAATGGTTTATATCAAAGGTTTACAGCAATTACACATGAACCAAAATATTCTGAAGACCTTTGTGTGCCCTGAAATGCTCTCATAATTCACGGTATATAAACTCATTTGCACTTGAAATTTAAAGGCTCTATACTTGGGTTCCATTATACAGATGACTATGTGAAGACTCAGCAATAAAACATATTATGTTTATGTCTACTTGCTATCCTTGGACATAACTGTATCAAGATAGAGAAAAAGAAAGCCTTTAAAGTTATTTTTAAGCTTTGAAGTAAAACATATTCTAATAGTAATCAGATCAGATCAGATCAGTAGCTCATTCGTGTCTGATTCTTTGCGACCCAATGAATCGCAGCACGCCAGGCCTCCCTGTCCATCACCAACTCCCAGAGTTCACTCAGACTCACATCCATCAAGTCAGTGATGCCATCCAGCCATCTCATCCTCTGTCGTCCCCTTCTCCTCCTGCCCCCAATCCCTCCCAGCATCAGAGTCTTTTCCAATGAGTCAACTCTTCGCATGAGGTGGCCAAAGTACTGGAGTTTCAGCTTTAGCATCATTCCTTCCAAAGAAATCCCAGGGCTGATCTCCTTCAGAATGGACTGGCTGGATCTCCTTGCAGTCCAAGGGACTCTTAAGAGTCTTCTACAACACCACAGTTCAAAGGCATCAATTCTTCGGTGCTCAGCCTTCTTCACAGTCCAACTCTCACATCCATACATGACCACAGGAAAAATC
>NW_011495067.1:3917864-3918445 GCF_000754665.1 Bison bison bison | reverse complement strand
GCTGGATCTCCTTGCAGTCCAAGGGACTCTTAAGAGTCTTCTACAACACCACAGTTCAAAGGCATCAATTCTTCGGTGCTCAGCCTTCTTCACAGTCCAACTCTCACATCCATACATGACCACAGGAAAAATCATAGCCTTGACTAGACGAACCTTTGTTGGCAAAGTAATGTCTCTGCTTTTGAATATGCTATCTGGGTTCATCATAGCTTTCCTTCCAGGGAGTAAGTGTCTTTTAATTTCATGACTGCAGTCACCATCTGCAGTGATTTTGGAGCCCAGAAAAATAAAGTCTGACACTGTATCCACTGTTTCCCCATCTATTTCCCATGAAGTGACGGGACTGGATGCTACGATCTTCGTTTTCTGAATGTTGAGCTTTAAGCCAACTTTTTCACTCTCCACTTTTACTTTCATCAAGAGGCTTTTGAGTTCCTCTTCACTTTCTGCCATAAGGGTGGTGTCATCTGCATATCTGAGGCTATTGATATTTCTCCCAGCAATCTTGATTCCAGCTTGTGTTTCTTCCAGTCCAGCGTTTCTCATGATGTACTCTGCATATAAGTTAAATAAACAGGGTG
>NW_011495067.1:3906517-3917764 GCF_000754665.1 Bison bison bison | reverse complement strand
CTAACTGTTGCTTCCTGACCTGCAAACAAATTTCTCAAGAGGCAGATCAGGTGGTTTGGTATTCCCATCTCTTTCAGAATTTTCCATAGTTTATTGTGATCCACATAGTCAAAGGCTTTGGCATAGTCAGTAAAGCAGAAATAGATGTTTTTCTGCAACTCTCTTACTTTTTCTGAAAATTATAATCATTTAAATGAAACAAATTTCAATACTATTGAATTTAAATTGTCACAAAATCCTTGGAGTCACCAATAACTACCATTAATCTTTTAACATTAAGTTGAAGCCAATCCAACAAGGAAGAGGTCCAAGGTCAGGGTCTATGCTATAGTGAGGAGTTCTATAGACAATAAAACAAATGCAAGCTATTGTAGAGCAATGATGCTTAAATCAAATTCTGGAGATGAAATCCACTTATATTATTGAAGATTAAATTAATTTTGACTTTTTACTCACTGATTCATTACCTATATATTGTATCATTTTAGGATCATAGCAGTTTTGTCCTAGTTAACATGTGTGTATAATCCTGAGACATGCTAACTAGGGCTATTTCTTTGCATTAAAATTTAGGTTTATTTTTACTTCTAGGTAATCATATTACCTGCTGTGCAAAATTTTAAAAATATTTGCTATTACTTTTATCATGTGTCACAAGGAATTTGAAATTCTTGTCAATTTTCATATGTTAGACAACTTAGAAGTAGGGCTGCAGATGGAGACATTGAATCTATCTACACATAGGGTATCCGTGATAATTAGCTTTTCATGCTGACATAGAGTTGCTACCTTTTGGCATACTTAGCTCTTCTCATATTGCAGTTTATTTGGCTATTACAACTTTTCACTTTTATAATTTATAGTGTTATACTCTTACTTTATAGCTTTGCTTATGCCTGTATTAGGGTTACTTAGGTGGCACAGTGGTAGAGATTCCATCTGCCACTGCAGGAGATGCAAGAGACATGGGTTTGATCTTCCCTACATAGGGAAGATCCCCTGGAGAAAGAAATGTCAATAATACTCCAGTATTTTTGCCTGGAAAATCCCATGGACAGAGAACCTGGTGGGCTACCGTCCATGGAGTTGCAAAGATTTGGACACAACATGCATGCACGCACGTACCTATTTTATTTCACAAGTATATTAGCAATCATTACATCTGATCATCTAGAAGTACATATAGTTCTTTAACATTCATGTGTGTGTGTGTGCGTGTGTGTGTGTACTCAGTTGTTCAGTCATATCCAACTCTTTGTGACCCCATGGACTGTAACATGCTGGTAAATTGATTTATAAAGTCCTTTTATTAATTTACCATTATATAGACAAAGGGAAAATAATAAGTATCAATTTGTCAATATTTTATTGTTACTTCTGCTTTCATAATGTTAGTAAAGCAAAATATATGTTCTTTAATTAAGTTGTTTTTTTACATTACAATTGTTATCAGTACCAATTGCCCATATATCTATTAGATTTTGCTGCTGCTGCTGCTGCTAAGTCACATCAGTCATGTCTGACTCTGTGCGACCCCAGAGACGGCAGTCCACCAGGCTCCCCTGTCCCTGGGATTCTCCAGGCAAGAACACTGGAGTGGGTTGCCATTTCCTTCTCAAATGCATGAAAGTGAAAAGTAAAAGTGAAGTCATGTTCGACTCTCAGTGACCCCATGGGCTGCAGCCTACCAGGCTCCTCCATCCATGGGATTTTCCAGGAAAGAGTACTAGAGTGGGGTGCCATTGCCTTCTCCACTATTAGATTCTAGAACATTTTATTAAACTATATAAAATGTACTTACTAGTCTATTTTATAGCATATTTTCTTACACATATGAAATTAGTCCTTAGACTTTTATTTCTGATGTTCTGATTTTACCAAAGTTTTAAAGAGTTAAAGCAACTGGACCATGACCCATTTTTCTCTCCTTACCTGTGGGAAATTTTGAGAAGAAAGGCAGATGACCTAGGCTAATCTTCCTGAAAACATGCTGACAATTGGACCTCTTAGCAAATAGACTAATTATATTGTTACCAGAAGAGTCTTTTATCTATAGAATGCCTTTAGCAGACTGCCTGCAGTTTAGTATTGCTTTTTCAAAAACAAACCTAGAATATTTATATTTACAGGGTACTCTCCTTGGAAAATGTGCTTAAGTGACAACTGTATGATTCATAACCAAAATGTTCTCATTGTGTTTGAGGCATCTGATGACTCTCACTAGAAATCTCTTTTGTTATTCTGGGCCAGGGAGCTCATGCCCAGGGCAGAAAATAAAAGACCAGAGAACATGCCCTCGGTGTCTCAGTCTTCCTTCCCTGCCTCCACTGTACATGATTACTTGTTACACCAAAATTATCAGAAAACCTTTCATAATGGGTATCTGACATGACAATGCAAACTTTTCTTTTTTCTTATTCTATTATTTTATTGGAGTACAATTGCTTTACAAGGTTGTGTTAGTTTTTGCTGTACAATGTGAATCAGCTGTATGTATACATATATCCCCTCCCTCTTAGACCTCCCTGACAGCCCTATCCCCATCCCACCCTTTTCTGTCATTCCAGAGCACCACCGAGCTGAGATCCCTGCTCTATACAACAGGTCCCCACTAGCTATCTAGTTTACACAGAGTAGAGTATATACGTCACTCCTATCTCCCAATTCTTCCCTCTCCCCCTTCTCCCCCCACCACGTGTCCATTCTCTAAGTCTGCATTTCTAGTCCTGCCTTGCAATTAGTTCATCTGTACCATTTTTCTAGATTCACAACTATAAGTTATGTATGTGCATGTGTTAGTCGCTCAGTCATGTCCAACTCTTTGCGAGAAACATTCTTAATATAACTCTCTTATATTAACTAGGTTAGTATGTGATATTTGTTTTTCTCTTTCTGACTTACTTCACTCCTTGTGATAGCCTCTAGGTCCACCCACATCTCTACAAATGATCCAATTTTGCTCAGTTTTACTTTTTTACTTATGTTTTTAACATATATATATATATATATATACAAGCACACATATATTCAGATGTTCATATTATTTACTGTTTCCTTTTCCTCTGTTATTTTTTCTAATAATAAAATCTCTTATATATGAAAAATATGAGTAATAATGGCCTACTATTTGCTAAAACCTGTACCACATAACAAATGAGATCCTTGTAACTAAGTAATTTATAACTTAGTCAGTTCTATAATCTGGCTGCAGAATCAAGGAATATGGAATGGAAAAACTGACCCACAGTGGACACATAAAATAAGCTAAGCATAAATGTAACGTAGTTGTAAGTTACTCAGATTTTGCTGTGGTGGTTTTGTTGTTATTCAGTGGCTAAGTTGTGTCTGACTCTTTGCGACCCCATGAACTGCAGCAAGCCAGGCTTCTTGGTTTTCATGATCTCCCAGAGTTTGCTCAAACCCATGTCCATTAAGTCTCAACCTCTTCCCCTCTTGCCCTCAATCTTTCCCAGCATGAGGGACTTTTCTAATGAGTTACCACTTCACATCAGGTGGCCAAAACATTGGACCTTCAGCTATAGCATCAGTCCTTCCAGTGCAAAATCAGGATTGATTTCCTTTATGACTGACTGGTTTGATCTCCTCTCCAAGGGACTCTCAAGAGTCTTCTCCAGCATCACAGTTCCAGAGCATCAGTTCTTCCGCACTCAGCCTTCTTTATGGTCCAACGTGCACATGTGAAAGTGAAAGTTGCTCAGTCACGTCCTACTCTTTGCCACCCCATGGACTATACAGTCCATGGAATTCTCCAGGCCAGAATACGGGAGTGTGTAGCCTTTCCCTTCTCCAGGGGATCTTCCCAATCCAGGGATTGAATTCAGGTCTCCCCCATTGCAAGCAGATTCTTTACAGCTGATCCACCATAAACGTCCAAGAATACTGCAGTCGGTAGCCTATCCCTTCTCCAGTGGATCTTTCTTATCCAAGAATCAAATCGGGGTCTCACACATAGCAGGTAGATTCTTTAGCAACTGAGATATCTGGGAAGTCTATCAAACCATAACTTTAACCATATGAACCTTCGTCAGCATTTGATGTCTCTGCTTTTTAATATGCTGTCTAGGCAATGCCAAAGGATGCTCAAACTACTGCACAAAGTAATGCTCAAAATTCTCCAAGCTAGGCTTCAACAGGATGTGAACCAAGAAATTCCAGATGTTCAAGCTGGATTTAGAAAAGGCAGAGGAACCAGAAATCAAATTGCCAACATCCATGGATCATTGAAAAAGCAAGTGAGTTCCAGAAAAACATCTATTTCGCTTTATTGACTATGCCAAAGACTTTGACTGTGTGGATCACAGCAAACTGTGGAAAATTTTTAAAGAGATGGGAATACCAGACCACCTGACCTGCCTCCTAAGAAATCTGTATACTGGTCAGGAAACAACACTTAGAATTGGACATGGAACAACAGACTGGTTCCAAACTGGGAAAGGAATATGTCAAGGCTGTATATTGTCACCCTGCTTATTTAACTTTTTTGCAGAAATGCTGAGCTGATTGAAGCACACTCTGGAATCAAGATTGCCGGGGAAAATATCCATAACCTCAGATATGTAGATGACACCACCCTTATGGCAGGAAGCAAAGAAGAACTAAAGAACCTCTTTTTGAAAGTGAAAGAGGAGAATGAAAATGTTGGCTTAAAGCTCAACATTCAGAAAACTAAGATCATGGCATCTGGTCCCATGACTTCATGGCAGTAAATGGGGAAGGGATGGAAGCTGTGACAGACTATTTTGGGGGGCTCCAAAATCACTGCAGATGTTTACTGCAGCCATGGAATTAAAAGACACTTGCTCCTTGGAAGAAAAGTTATGACCAACCTAGACAACATATTAAAAAGCAGAGATATTACATTGCCAACAAAGGTTCCTGTAGTCAAAGCTATGCTTTTTCCAGTGGTCATGTATGGATGTGAGAGTTGGACGATTACAAAAGCTGAGCACTGAAGAATTGATGTTTCTGAACTGTGGTGTTGGAGAAGACTCTTGAGAGTTCCTTGAAATGCAAGGAGATCCAACCAGTCAATCCTAAAGGAGATCAGTCCTGACTATTCATTGGAAGGACTGATGTTGAAACTGAAACTACAATACTTTGGCCACCTGATGGGAAGAACTGACTCCTTTGAAAAGACCCTGATGCTGGTTTTTCAATTGAAGGCGAGAGGAGAAGGGGATGACAGAGGATGAGATGGTTGGATGCCATCACTGACTCAGTGGACATGGGTTTGGGTAAACTTCGGGAGTTGTTGATGGACAGGGAGGCCTGGCGTGCTGTAGTCCATGGGGTTTCAAAGAGTTGGACATGACTGAGTGACTAAACTGAACTGAACTGCATTAGGTTTGTCATAGCTTTTCTTCCAAGGAACAAGCATTTTGGCCTGCAGTGATTTTGGAGCCCAAGAAAATTAAATCTGTCTCTGTTTCTATTTTTTCCCCATCTGCTTGCCATGAAGCTATAGGACCAGGTGCCATGATCTGAGTTTTTTGAAAGTTGAGTTTTTGCCAGCTTTTTCATGCTACTCTTTCACTTTCATCAAGAGGTTCTTTAATTCCCCTTCACTTTCTGCCATTAAAGTGGTATCATCTGCATATCTGAAGTTGCTGATATTTCTCTGAGAAATCTTGTTTCCAGCTTGTGAGTCATCCAGCCTAAACGTTTGCATGATGCAGTCTGCATGTAAGTTAAATAAGCAAGATGACAATATACAACTTTGATGTACTCCTCTCTCAATTTTGAACCAGTCCTTGTTCCACGTCTGGTTCTAATTGTTGCTTCTTGTCCTGCATACAGGTTTCTCAGGAAGCAAGTACGGTGGTCTGTTATTCACAACTCTTGAAGAATTTTCCAGTTTGTTGTGACCCACACGGTCAAAGGCTTTAGCATAGTCAATGAAGCAGAAGTGGTTGTTTTTCTGGAATTCCCTTGCTTTTTCTGTGACCCAGAGGATGTTGGCAATTTGATGTCTGATTCCTTTGTCTTTTCTAAGTCCAGCTTGTACATCTGGAAATTTTCAGTTCACAGACTGCTGACACCTAGCTTAATCACACTGTACTTATTAAGTGTGTCCTTTAAATTCTTTGATCTCTGCTCCAAGAAAGGCTATATACAAATCTGACATAGAAAACTTGTGATCCTGAACATGGATTCTGATGCTAAGTTGGACCTTTCCATATACTTCTGGGGGCAAGGGTGCCGAGCATATTCTGTGTAAATAGCAGAGATGTAAACTTTATAATCAAGAGGACAACCCATATAAATTACTTAATTTTCAGCTATTTACCTCTTTTCTACTGTTATTCAGGGTGAAAACTAATCTCCCAAAAATGTCTATGTCCTAATGCCTAGGGACTGTGAATATGTTAATATACATGGGAAAAAGAACTCTGCAGATATGATTAGTTTTTGAATCTTGAGATGGAGACATTACTTTAGATTTTTCTATCAAGCCCAATGTAATCATAAAGGTACTTGTCAAAGAGAAACAGGAGAGTAGCTGTAAAAGAGGAAAATGTGATGACAAAGGCAAAGGTGAGAGAGAGAAGGAGAAGGAGCAATTTGAAGAAACTGTGCTACTGGTTTTGAAATAGAGGAAGGAGCCACTAATCAATAAACAGGTGGCCTCTAGAAGCTGGATAACCAAGGAGAAGGGTTTCACCCTATACCATCCGTAGGGAATGCAGCCCTGTTGATACTTTGATTTTAAGACTTTTGACTTCTAGAACAAGACAATAAATCTATAAGGTAACAAATTGTACTAATTTGTCACCATAGTAATAGGAAGCTAATAAAAACACATTCAGTGGGAAATTATACTTTCCTACCACACTGACATCATTCTTGCCAGTGTAACTTGCTTTAATTAATGAATCATGAGATGAAGTAAGATGCCACTTCCAAGGAGAAACAGCCATCATATTTCCACTATGCTTTTTATTTCCTCTGCCACAAAAATGGCAATGTTCCAGATAGAAACAGCTTCATTCTTCTAGTCTCCAGAGTGAAGATATATTTAGTAAGACCGTAGCTGATCCACAATGAACCTAAAACATTAATATGAAACAAAACGTTGTTGTCATTCACTTGCTTTACAGCAATAGCTTAATTTGGAGAGAATGGCTATCTTTCTCCAAAATATCTAAGTCTTTCCATGTAGGATAGGATGTATCATCTTTCACATTTTTTAACTCTCTCAATACAATTGTTAAAACTTTCATTATATATGTTATATACATTTCTCATGTTTTATATTAATTTTCAATCATTATTCTTTATATTTTTAATTTGAAATCTTAGTATGTAAGAAAAAGAGAACATGAATATGTGTTTATATGTGTGTAAAATAGGTTATTAGCCCCTGAATTTCTTTAAAACTCTTTTATGTTGAGCTTGGTTATTTGTTTAGTATAGAAATTTCTGGCTTATATAAAAGGTGTTGTCCCACTGCATTGTGAAGGCTGATGTATTAAGAATACTGCGGCCATATGTAATTCAAATATGTATGAATATGTATATTTTGACCTTGAAGGCATTATGCTAAGTGAAATAAACCAGTCAGAAAAAGACCAATCTTGTATGATCTTGCTTATAAGTAGAATCAAATTTAAAACAAACAAACACAAAACTCATAGAAAAAGAGATCAGACTTGCGTTTATAGGAGGAAATTGGGTAGGAGGAGGAATCGGAGGAAACAATTAAAAGGTACAAATAACCCATGTTTAAGGTAAATAACTACTATGGATGGAAAGTGAGTACTGATCACAGTTTACACTGCTCTATGATATACAGGAAAGTTGTTAATAGAGTAGATCCTAAGAGCTCCCATCACAAGGAAAAATGTCTGTTCCCTTTCTTTTTACTGTATCTTTACTCAATCTATTGTGGTAATCATTCCACAATATATATAAATAAGTAATGCTGTGCAGCTTAACTTTATATGATATATTTCAATTATTTTTCAATACAAATGGAAAAATATAAAGGTGAATGATCCCAAATGAATATTGGGTGTGCAAACAGTAAAGTTAATGTTTGATTTTGTGATTAAAAAGATGGAAGGATACAAAAATTTCATACTAGAAGTGACATCAAATTTAAAGGGTTTTATAAAGAACCTAGCTTTGTTCAGAAAATGTAAAAAGCTTCTGTATAGCAAAAGAAGCCATCAACAAAATGAAAAAGCCACCCATGGAATGGGAGAAAATATTTGCAAACCATGTATCTGATAAGGGGTTAGTATCCAAAATACCTAAAGAGATCATATAACCCAAACCCAATTTAAAAGTGGGTTGCTGCTGCTGCTGCTGCAGAGGATCTAAGTAAACATTTATCCAAAAAAAACATACAGAGGGCCAACAGGGGCAGGAAGAGGTGTTCAATATCACTAATCATCAGGAAAATGCAAATCAAAGCCACACTGAGATATCACTCACACTTGTTAGAATGGCTACCGTCAAAAAGACAAGAGATAATTAGTGTTTGCAAGGGTGTGGAAAAAAAAAGTGCACTCATGCACTAATAGTGGGAATATAAATTGGTAAGGTCACTATGGATAATAATATCGAGGTTCCTCAAACAATTAAAAAAATAGAAATACTACATGATCCAGTAATCTTATTTCTGAGTTATTATCCACAGGGAATGAAAACAAGCACCAGCAAGTTCACAGTAGCCCAGATATGGGAACAACCAGTGTCCATAAAGAAATGAATGGATAAAGAAGATGTGATATATAGATACAGATATATTTATATAGATATAAAGCTGAAATCAATGAAAAGAGAGTAGCAATAAAGTCAAAAGTCTACATGGACATCTTAAGAACTTTTCACCTTTAATCTTTTTATTCCCCTTCCAATTCCTTTCTATGACATTGAACTCAAGGATGGCCTTGCAGCTCATTTTGGCTAAAGAATTGTGCACAGCAGTGACTTAGAATTTGAGTGTGCATTCAACTTACATACTGGTGGCACTGGTGACTAGTGAGGAAGTCCCTGATGGAGAGTGTTCTTTCAGTCTACAACCTGGTGAGTGGATCTATAATTTAAAAACAAACAAAAAGAAGGATGCTGAATTGCAATAGAAATTAAGCACAATGAATCCAGTAAGTTTAAACCACTAAAAGTCTGGGATTGTTATACCCACAGCATAACCTAGCCTATGCAGTTGGTTCTGTGAAAACAAGAATAAAATAGGTTAAAAAAAAAAAACTTGGCTACTCATATGCATGCAAATATGAATACACAAACACATATATACAAAGAATATATGCATATATTTCAAATGAAAGAGGAGAAATAATATAGATGTTACAGAGATTAAATTAGCATTATAAGATATGACAACTGTCATGCTAATACACTGATAAAATAAAAATAAATTTAGAAATGGCCTATCAAAATAGAGTCATGATTGACTTGAAAGCTGTAATAGTTCACTACCAATTAAAGAACTCAGCCAGTACCTTAAGATCTTTACATGAATGAAATGCTAGACTCAAGTGGCCCTAGAAGCAAGTCTTACCAAATATCAAAAGCATAAATGATCCCAATCTTACATATACTCTTACAGAGAATAGAAAAGGAAGGATTATTTGTCATCTCGTTTTACTAGATTAACAAAACCTTAATACCAAGATCTGAAGAGGAAAGTAATAGGAGAAAAGAAAATTACTTATCATCCCAGTTTTTAACACATAGTACTATATTAGCAAAATGAATTTATTAATGAATTAAAAAAAGGTAAGCCTAACATAGTTGGATTGATTCCCATTTAAAAGATAAAAGGAAAAACAATAAAACATGTAATTACTTCAATAGATCAAAAAAAGGTTTTGATAAAAAACCCATATCCAGTTGTGAGTAAAATAAGTTATTACAAATTTAAAATACAGTGCCTTAATGAAGAGCATCATAAAATAAAGATAATATAATATTAAAAAAACATTTATAGCAGTTACTTTTAGACCATACACTATCACCACTTCTGTTCTACATTGTAGTAAACACTCTTGACATTAAGAGAAGAAAAGAAAAAAAAAAAATGAAAGTGAAAGCATCATTGTTTTCAGATCACATGATTATCTGTACAGAAAACCCCAGAGAAAGCAATGGAAATTTTAGAATTTGTAAAGGTACCAAGTTTTTTGGATTAACAATATTAAGTCAATTTCAGTGTTATACACTAGCAATAGTATTTTTACTGTAATTTAAAAAGTGCTTGTCACTATATACAAATTAAGATATGCAAAATTTTATAGGAGAATATTTCCTTATAGAGAATAAAACTTCATTAAAAGACACTGAATGTAGATGTAAATAAAGGGAGAATTTACCATGAGTTTGATTGCAAGATCCAATAGTGTGAAACTGTCAGTTCTCCCCATGTTGATCATTAGATAAGTAGAATGCAATCATTATCAAAATCTCAATATCATTTTTTTTTAAATAACCTGATTCTAAAATTTACATGAAAGGGCAAAGGGCAAGAAATAGCCAAGACTTTCCTGAAAAATACAGTCAGAGTCACCAAGAGTCTTAAGACTCCGGGGTATTGTGGCAAGAGAAAGCAGACAAAACATGTTTACAAGATACAACAGGAATGTACTTTCTCCTCTTCCAGTGGTTAAGAATTTCTTAAATCCAATAATGGTACTGACCATAATGGAAAGTATTGATTACACTATCTGTAGTAAAATTTACAACTTCTATTCTTTAAAAATAAAACAAAGCAGAATATAATCATATACAGAAGGAATGGGATGTGATATAAGAGCTATTCTCATTATACACTAGCAGTTTTGAAATGTAATCTTGTACAAGTGCATTGTAAAATAATCCAGCAATCTTAGTGAAGGCGAAACTCTGTGTGTTATCAAAAACCAGAAACTGTAAAAAATAACATCAGATCAGTAACATAGTATTCAGTCAGTTCAGTTCAGTCACTCAGTCCTGTCCAACTCTTTGCGACCCCATGAATCGCAACACGCCAGGCCTCCCTGTCCATCACCAACTCCCAGAGTTCACTCAGACTCACGTCCATCGAGTCAGTGATGCCATCCAGCCATCTCATCCTCTGTCGTCCCCTTCTCCTCCTGCCCCCAATCCCTCCCAGCATCAGAGTCTTTTCCAATGAGTCAACTCTTCACATGAGGTGGCCAAAGTACTGGAGTTTCAGCTTTAGCATCATTCCTTCCAAAGAAATCCCAGGGCTGATCTTCAGAA
>NW_011495067.1:3905485-3906187 GCF_000754665.1 Bison bison bison | reverse complement strand
TGCCATGATCTTCGTTTTCTGAATGTTGAGCTTTAAGCCAACTTTTTCACTCTCCACTTTCACTTTCATCAAGAGGCTTTTGAGTTCCTCTTCACTTTCTGCCATAAAGGTGGTGTCATCTGCATATCTGAGATTATTGATATTTCTGCCGGCAATCTTGATTCCAGCTTGTGCTTCTTCCTGTCCAGCGTTTCTCATGATGTACTCTGCATAGAAGTTAAGTAAGCAGGGTGACAATATACAGCCTTGATGTACTCCTTTTCCTATTTGGAATCAGTCTGTTGTTCCATGTCCAGTTCTAACTGTTGCTTCCTGACCTGCATACAAATTTCTCAAGAGGCAGATCAGGTGGTCTGGGATTCCCATCTCTTTCAGAATTTTCCACAGTTTATTGTGATCCACACAGTCAAAGGCTTTGACATAGTCAATAAAGCAGAAATAGATGTTTTTCTGGAACTCTCTTCCTTTTCCCATGATCCAGCGGATGTTGGCAATTTGATCTCTGGTTCCTCTGCCTTTTCTAAAACCAGCTTAAACGTCAGGAAGTTCATGGTTCACAGATTGCTGAAGCCTGGCTTGGAGAATTTTGAGCATTACTTTACTAGTGTGTGAGATGAGTACAATTGTGCAGTAGTTTGAGCATTCTTTAGCATTGCCTTTCTTTGGGATTGGAATGAAAACTGACCTTTTCCAGTCCTGTGG
>NW_011495067.1:3894179-3905385 GCF_000754665.1 Bison bison bison | reverse complement strand
CAAAGAAAACTGACCTTTTCCAGTCCTGTGGCCACTGCTGAGTTTTCCAAATTTGCTGGCATATTGAGTGTAGCACTTTCACAGCATTATCTATGAGGATTTGAAATAGTTCAACTGGAATTCCATCACCTCCACTAGCTTTGTTCATAGTGATGCTTTCTAAGGCCCACTTGACTTCACATTCCAGGATGTCTGGCTCTAGGTCAGTGATCACACCATCGTGATTATCTGGGTCGTGAAGATCTTTTTTGTACAGTTCTTCTGTGTATTCTTGCCACCTCTTCTTAATATCTTCTGCTTCTGTTAGGTCCATACCATTTCTATCCTTTATCGAGCCCATCTTTGCTAGAAATGTTCCCTTGGTAATAATTTATTGCATGGAATAATAGACTGAGAAGTGGAAGTCTTCAGATCTAAAGCTGATATGAAGCTCAGAGGCAAGACATAGCAGGTTGGCTTATAAAGTGGAAATGAGAAGGCAGTTTAATCTTGATAATGATTGGTTATTACAATGGGAATTGTCAGATAGCAGGAGGTTGGTTTAAACTGGTATATACCACTTTAGGAAGATGATTTAAGTCTCTCCTATGATTCTCAGTGGTGTCTACAAGAAATTACCTAAGTTAACTTTCTCATATGTTCATGGAATAAGCAAGGTTTAAGTTTTGCTGTGTGCTGTCTTAGTCGTTAAGTCCTGTTGGACTCTTTGTGACTCCATGGACTATACCCCACCAGGCTCCTCTGTCCATGGGATTCTCCAGGCAAGAATACTGGAGTGCGTTGCCCTCCGCCAGGGGATCTTCCCAACCCAGGGATCAAACCCAGGTCTTCAACCCAGGTCTTCCACATTGCGAGCAGATTCTTTACTATCTGAGCCACCAAGGAAGCCCAAGAATACTGGAATGGGTAGCCTGTCCCTTCTTCAGGGGATCTTCCTAACCCAGGAATCAAACCCTACCAAAAAACAAACAAACCAAAACCAAAAGAAAAAAAAAAAGACCAAAATAAACCCACAAACAAACAAACAAAGCCCTTGCACTAGAAGACTTTTCTCCATAGCTGCATTTATCAGAATAGGAAAACAAAAAAACAGTGGCCTAAATTTCCATTAATAGAATAGTAGAATGGATGATTATGTTATGGTATAATCATACCAAAGAATATTAGATGACTATAAAACAATTTAAAAAATGAAATAAATCTGGATGCATAAGTATGATTGATTCTCAAAATCAATTAATATAAATTAATATAAATCAATATAAAATCAATTAATATAAAATCAAAAATAATTAAAATATATGATTCTATTTAAACAAAAAAGCAGCTAAATTATAGATAGATAATAGATAGTGGGAGGCATATGTAGTAAAACCATAAAACCAAACCAAAAATATCAAGAATTCCTGGTTATGATTACTTTCAGAGAGAAGGAAAAAAGATGAATCAAAATCAAAAGACAATTAGCATTCTGTGTGTGCTGTGTACTTAATCGTGTCTGACTCTTGTGACCCCATAAACTGTAGCCCGCCAGGCTCCTCTGTCCATGGGATTCTCCAGGCAAGGATACTGGAGTCGGTTGCCATTTCCTTCTCCAGGGGGTCTTCCCAACCCAGGAATCAAACCCAGGTCTCCTGCATTGCAAGCAGACTCTTTACCGACTGAGCTACAAGGGAAACCTCCAATAACATTCTACTGAGGTTCTATTCCTTAATCTGGGAGTGGAGAACAAGGGTGCTCATGTTTTTATTATCCTTTAAACTGTGTGCATATTTGCATTTGGATGCAATATATGTTCTTTTAAAAATGTGACGACTTTAGAACGTTAGCCATTTTTACAATAGAGGTAAATTTATACTTGTTATAATTTTCTAATTTTTTTGAGGCCCGTGTTTCTACTTTTCTCCTTATCGATGTTAAAACTTAATCACTATGTTTACTCTCCCAGTAAGTTTAAAAACTTAGTGTATCTTTAATGTTTTTCCTGTACTTTGAAACAGTAGTGTCTTGTGTTTATATTTGTGAATCACTGCCTATTTACAAAAGAAAGTTTTTCTTCTAGATATATTCTTTATACAGTAAGTTTCCTAAGGACTTGAACGCTTGGCATCTCTTTATTTACCACTTATGCATTTAAACGACTGGGTAAAATGCTTTCCTTAGAGCAGTTCAGGGAGATTGCCTCGTATTACTCTTTCACTCAGGGTTGTGCTTGACAAACATGCAGTTGATCTCATATTCTTTCCTTTTATGTGATCTCTGTTTTCTTTCTGGGAAATTGTCACTGATATTCTTTCTTAAAACTCCCTAGCAAGTTATTGCTTGTTTTTCCTTTTTTGGAGCTTTATGAGCCAACCATTTCAGGGTAAATATATTAAACTATGCTTTTCTATATCTCTGGAATCAGACAGTTGATATTATTACTATAAATATATGTTCTTTTCTTCTCAGTATCCATTTCTTTAAAGTTTCCTCAGAGAGAAATCAGTTCTTCTAATTCTATTCTTCATATTGATTTTTTTTTCTCATATTTTATTTGTAGCTTTCTTAAACATTTCTGGGAGAATTTCTCAGCTCAATTTTTCAAGGCACTAATTTTCATTTTGGCTGTAGCTCATGAGAATTTTAATTAAAAATTGAGCTTTGAATAACTGATGTAATGTCTGTCATAATGTAATTTATATTGTTAACATTATATGAAAAATAATCATTTGTCAAAAAGGAAAATAATGTGATTTATTTTTTTCAAATAGAAAATTATCCTGTCTCAATTTCTTAGGTTACTTAAAAATATTAGACATCCAAAACCACTATGAATTTTTCCACATCTTTAGTTATTATGCAGATTTCAGAATTTTTTTCACATATTCCATTATCTTCTTCATGTGTGTGTGAGCATTTACTTATCAATTTTAGTATATCTAGTCTAAATAAATTGAATTTTTACTGTATTTTTCCTATTAAAAATTGTCATTCTAAAGCATTATGTTTGAGTTATTTTATTTCACTGAGATTTCAACTAAAAATATACTCAAGTGCAGATGCTCCAGCCACTTAATAAAGTATATTATATTCTGTAGTTTTCACTTTTCCAAATTTTATTTATTTTTACATTGCTAATTTTAAAAAGCTATTTTGAGATATAATTATACAACTCTCCCTTAAAGCTTTGGAAAGAGCAGGAAGGAGTAGGAAAATACATGAGTAAGAAAAGAGATAGAGTATCACATACTTTTGCCCTGTGGCTTTTGAATAAAGTTGCTTATGAATAACTATCTGTACTGTGAATCTACTGCTGATTATTTCAGTAGCCTCAGTCATAACCTCTGGACCTCTCTATTTGTCATCTGAATTATGAAAATAATAATATGTGCTTCACAGGTGGTGAGAAAAGGAATTAAATACTTATTTTAAAAATGAGGGAAAAAATACACACTAATAAAATCAAAACAACTTTGCCTGTTGTATTTTTCCTTTAGATGTTCAAATTATTTCGAGAACATCAGAATCTACAAACTGGAAATAGTATGTGTATAATAACAAACTTTGTTATGTTCTCTGTACACATATTTTGGTTATAAATGTTTTCAAAATAAGTTCCTATATTTAATGTAGCATTCACCCAATTTTTAAAACTTGTACACTGAATTATTCATATGTTAACTCAAGTTTACTGGCCTTTGTATGTCATAAAGCAAGCAAAACATTTTTATGTTTATAAATTTTAAATTTTGTAGTAAATTATTTTATAATGCAGCACATTTCAGGCTTTATTTTTCCTATTCAAGATACGATTTGTTTTGGAGTCATAATTGCTTAACTTTGAAAATTTAAATAATTATTTATTGGCTAAAAGTGTCAATGTTTGGGAATAATTAAACAAAAAATTGACTTTTAACTTATGGTGTCACATCAGCCTACTTATGCTGAGTCAGTTCTCACACTTAATTTTGTAATGAATCATTTCACATTGTACATAAGAGGAAAACGATGCATATAATTTGAAAAAACAAATGTATGGAAGCTGATAGGAAATGTCAGGTCTTTCATTGTTTTGTTAGTGAAGAGGTAAAAAAAAGTTCCTGTTTGGGTGATGCAAATAGTTAATTGAAGTAACTATTTGCCTTTATATGATACCCATCTGAATATTTAGTGCTAGATCACTATCTCTTCGATTGCATTTTTCCTTGCTACCTTATTTACTGCATTTATGAATCATAGGTCACATTATAATCTACTTGTATTCAATGTAGATTTTTATGAAACACCTCAAGATCATGAATTTGGATATCTCCTTTCTTTACTAAAATCTTTCAAGGACATGTTTCAAACCTGACCCAAATCCCTAGTGAAGCTCTCACGACTCTACTATGCATAATGGCAATAAAAATGAAGATTTAAAAGAAATAGTGCATATTTACAGCTGTGTTTACAACATTCTATAAAGAGCATCTTGACATTGAGTGTGTCTGAATGTGTTACCAGCAAACTGTGCATGAGATGAGCAAAGTACGTCACATGTAACTATTTTATTCCAAACCACTGCACTGTTCCCATCCATGAAACCTGTGGCCGTAAGGGCATCTTTGCAATTCATATGCTTAAGAGTTTTAGTTTAGTATTCATTTTAAAAATGAGATTCTGCTTAGATTTGGGCCAGTTTTATACTTGGTTACACAAAGGCCAACTTTTGTACCGTAGCAAAAAAAGAGATCAGGCGGGATTTGCACTAAGAAAATCCAGGAGGACCTAGTTTTCAACCTTTTCTTTTATCCATACACATCTCACCATTCCATTAATTTAAATTCTCCATTCTGGTTGAAGTAAAGGTGAAAATATAAGTTTAGCTAACGGGGAACTGTATTTCGTTTGGTACAGATTCACTTACAAGGTATGTTAAATATGAAAATAAAATGAATACAATGATAATAATCACTTTGTTATTGTAAATTTTATATGCAACTCAGGGACAAGCTTCAAAGAGAAGGATTCTCAAGGCAATTTCTATTGACAACCTGCAACAATAATCTTTATCCTGTAGTTGCAGGTTAAAAAATGAGTTTCAACAAAAATATGCCCCACATAGGCATTTTCCCTTAGTTTGAAAAATGTACTTAATTATCTTTAGGATATTTCCTTTCAAATTTGCCCCCTGAGGTTCACCCACTTATTCTAAACTTGTCACAGAAAGGCCAGGTCTCCCTAGTGTTTGTGGTTCCACTTAAAGAGTTTAGAAATCAAAGAAGAGACAGAAGATGGAAATATTATGCCTTTCTTATAAGATGGCTCTTTTCTTTGTATCCTTTAAAAAATAAATTTGTCTCAAAGTACAGATGATTCTCGCTTATTGAATGCTCAAGATTGGAATAAATATTTCCAAATCACAGAAGTGAAAGTATGTGTTATTATGAAACAATTAACAAGATTAACCTATTGACTGAGAAAAAGCAATTTAGGATCAATCCCCCCAAAAATCACTAAGTTAAAAAAAACACAATATCAACTAATAAGATCTATTTTTCACTCATGTCATCCAATCACAACTTCATGTCCAATTCTTAAGGAAAATACCATGTAAATTATCAAATCACCAGATATTTATTCACATGAAAAGTGAAAATCTATTAAAAGTATCAAATTATGAGCAAAAGTTGTTGAAATCTAGGAAACATTTCTCAGCACTTGCCTCAGTCAGCATTCTTGGTTGCTGGCTGCAGACATTAGAAACGCAGTGCAGCCACACAGGAAGAAAATGAATTTAGAAATATATAAACTGGCTCATTGAATGAGAAACCCAGGGAAGCAGATTCTGAAATCTCCCTGGAATCAGAAGCACCAAGAGACCAGAGGCTTGGCCACTTAGCACCAGTGTGACTAGAATGCTCTTACTGCTGCTGGCACTACTGAAACCCAGCCATTGATACTCCAGTCCTCAGTTCCAACAGAGCTGCCAGAAGAACCTGATGCTGCCTGTGTGCCCTCTCTGGCTCATCCCTGTGGGCGATGGCATCTTACTAGTTCTGCCTCTAACGTATGCCAGTGCCCCAGGTGAGAGGACACACCTGGCTTTGAAGATTGCTATAATCTTGCCACCAACCAAATTTCATAGTGAGGCTTTTTCATAACAAAAGTAGCCTTCACATGCAGGCAAATGATGTCCTCTCCAGAACAATCTTTTTTTTTTTTTTCCCCTCCATAACACACAGACCAGAGAAATCAGCCATGGTAAACTTTTGGTTAAGTAAGATGGCCAGAAATGACTGTGGGATCATTCCTTCACACCTTCATCCAATTTGTATTTGAGTTATTTAATGTTGGTAAATAAGAAAAAAGAAAGACAGGGTCAGGAATAGTTTTTGACCTTTAAATCCATTATTCTTGGTAAGTCACAGCAGTTGCTCCATAGCTTCCCTGTCTGAACAGAACCTCTCTGTTATGTTCTATGTGTCAGCAGTGCTGTGCGTATGCAAGAGGAGAAGGGAGGGTCCCAGGGGGTCTCTTGCATCAGATGCTTTTCTTCCATCAGCATGTTTTCTAGCCATCTATTCAGCTCCTTGCTTTTTAATATGGATAATATCTTAATGACTAACACTTTCAGAATTGCAAAGTCTTGCTTATTTCTCTAGATATTTTACTTCTGGAGTTCCTTGCTGCTGCTGCTGCTGCTAAGTCGCGTCAGTCGTGTCCGACTCTGTGCGACCCCATAGATGGCAGCCCACTAGGCCCCTCCATCCCTGGGATTCTCCAGGCAAGAATACTGGAATGGGTTGCCATTTCCGTCTCCAACGCATAAAAGTGAAAAGTGAAAGTGAAGTCGCTCAGTCGTGTCCAACTCTTAGCGACCCCATGGACTGCAGCCTACCAGGCTCCTCCATCCATGGGATTTTCCAGGCAAGAGTACTGGAGGGGGGTGCCATTGCCTTCTCCGTCTGGAGTTCCTTGGCTCTCCTTAATTTTCCAAACCTTTACATTCTAAACGTAAGACAAAGAAACTGGATAGGTAGATAGATAGATAGATAGGCAGGCAGCAGATTTAAAAACCATCCTATGGCACAAAATATTTGATATTTATTAGAATGATATTAATTTTTTCAAGTCTTTCCTAATGTATTCTAAAGAATTCTCTCCATGAATTCATAAATATTCAAAATAAGAATATTCTTTCCCACTTTCTAATGCTTCATGAAACCGTCTACAATTTTATGCGTGTTTTTCACTTTACACAAAGTCATAAAAATAACAGATTCACACATTTCAGCTTCTTGAACTGATTTTTAAACTTGTCTATTGTAATTTTTACTTGTATCAAATATAATCTTGAGAATGACATTAACTGTTCAAAGAACTGACCTCATCATTCAGAAGTTTCCGAATAACCTTTGGCAGAAAGTAAGACACTCTATAATACTTATTTTTTATTTTCTACCATATAGGCTAATATTTTTACAAGAACGATGTCTGATACCTCTGCAGAAATAAGCATCTGCTTCTGAAGCACTCCGAGCACTTGCAACTTCAAATAAAACTCTATTGACCTAGTATCCTTTCCAGGACAAAAACTTTTCTAATGACCTCTGCAAAAAAATTTAAACCAAATCTTTAGGAAAAGTATTAATGTCTAGGAAAAACTTTTCTCCTCAGACTTTGGAGAAATATCTCATCTAGATTCAGAAGCAGAATAGAGTTTCTTTTATACGACAATAAAAAATTCAGATGCCTTGAAGATTAGACCAAATTTTCCCCAGTTCAATGTTCACTCTCTCATGGCCCATGACATCTCCACTTAGCTGTCAGACAGCAATACCATTTTAAGTCTTAATCCCCATCAGTCATCTTTTAGGTTGGAAAAGTCATTTTATGACCAAGCAGGACTCTTAGTGAAACCATTTCCTGCGTGGAATACTGTTTTAAGGGCTGATGAAGTTAGGGGCTTCGTTTAATTTACAGATGCATGTTTCTATACACTATCTCCACTGGTAAAGTGGAGTGAAAGTCCACTGTCTCCTTTCTACCAGCAGACCAAGACAATAAACATGCCTGCTTCCTCCCCAAAGACACGCACAACAACCAATACAGAGAAAAGACATACTCATAGACTCTCGCCTCTGAGACCTCATCTCTATCATTTTCTTCTCATTCACATCACTGAGGCACATGAATTTCTCTACACTTCCTCAAACTTTCAGGCACAACACAGCCTTAGTGTCTATAACCTCTTCCTCCAGATTCTTCATGGCTTCCTTCTCATGGTTACGCCCACCCTTTCTTCAAGTATAGAACCAAGTAGCATCTTATGCTCTTATCTTCTCTTTGTAAATGCACTCTTTCCCCCGTGCCCAGGACTCCAGGAACTCCTTGCTTGACTTTATTACTGGCCATTATATGTATCATTTTCTAATACACTAACACATTTAGCAAATTCTAATTAAATAAATTGGAATTTAATTCCATTTACTACATTAAAAAAATAAAGCTACTCACATTCCTAGCATTCAATATCCCATTTAGTTGCCAAGATCAAGAACTGGTGTTGCATATCACATTTTACTTCAGCAATCCCAATCACATACCCAGGAGAAATCCTGCACATATAAAAAAGGGACATGTACAAGAATGATAACTGCAGCACTTCACAAAATAAGACATGCAAACACTTCAAACAAGTGAGTGCATGAATAAATCAGATATAATGCAAGATTATATAGCAAAGGAATGTACTAACATGGCATGTGGAAACAAGGATTGCTCTCAATTAATTTAACTTGCTGCTGCTGCTGCTAAGTCGCTTCAGTCATGTCAGACTCTGTGCGACCCCATGGACTGCAACCCATCAGGCTCCCCCATCCTTGGGATTCTCCAGGCAAGAACACTGGAGTGGGTTGCCATTTCCTTCTCCAATGCGTGAAAGTGAAAAGTGAAGGTGAAGTTGCTCAGTCGTGTCTGACTTAGCGACCCCATGGACTGCAGCCTACCAGGCTCCTCTGTCTATGGGGTTTTCCAGCCAAGAGTACTGGAGTGGGGTGCCATTGCCTTCTCTGTAATTTAACTTACATTCATCTAAAAAATAAAAATTAGATTGCTCAATTTACTAAATTTTCCTCAACTGCCACTTTCAAAAGGGCAGAATATGTCAATAATTTGTGAATATACTCAAGGTCACAAATTGGAACACCAATATGGGTGAAAATGAACTTTCAACAATTCTAGAAAAATACTTTATTACAAAATATTTATTTCTTTCATTCAAAGAAAAAGATGAACATCCTATGCATTTTAGTTGCTCAGTCCCTCTCCATACTCCAAATCATAATTCATCTTCAACGAGTATAGAGGCACAAGCCACAGAAGACGATGGCATTTGGACAGAGTAAACTCTTGTTTTAAGCACAAATGGCAAGAGATTTGGGAAGCATTTACCTGGGCCTGAAGGTATACAGGTTGTACTGAAGCATCTCTGAGTACTGAATCCCCAAAAACATAGATATCCATGTGATTTATTGAACTACATTTGTGAGTGTGTGCACTTGATATTTTGATATGTGGGGTTTTCTTGGTCTTTGTTTAAAGGTAATACTTCCTGAGCATAAGCCACTGTCAATCTTAGCAGCTATACTCTGTAAAGATGATTATAGCAGAAAAGTAGTAGATGAATAAAGGACTCTTTTCCAGGCTGTTTTTTTTTTTTTTTTTTCCCATTAATTTAAAGAAAAAGGAGGATCTATGCCAAAGAACAAAGGAACCATTCTATGGAGTTAGGATCTAGCTTTTGTCTATTCCAACTTGACCTAAACACACATTGAACAAACTAATTTAATTTCTGGTGTTTGTTTGGTGGTGTGGTGATCCCAGAGAGATTCTCCAAGAGACTAAATGATAGGCACCAAGCTAATGTTGCTGCCTTCCTTAGAAAGAGAAATTTTTCTAGTGAAATTTTATGGGATAAAGGAGGTTAGTGATAATAAATTATTCAAGATAATAATAGTCTTAGGGCTTGCATGAGTTATCTATTTAAATAGTACCCCCTAGCTGAGCTGCATATCAAAATATGGTTAACTTTGTGCTTGGGGTTGAGATTATGCTGTTGTTAAGGTTAAGTAACCCTTATGCTGTTTTTCTTAACCACATACATCTTTCCACTTTAGATCTATCATTAAACAGGCCTGCCAAATTGAGACCGTACATTCAATGAAGTAATTAAACTAATTTATCTTTTACTACCCTGCATTGTTAGCCAATACAAAACTACTTTACATGAAGACATTGGTGGAGTATATCTTCAGGCAAATTACAAGGTATTTATGACAAATCAGATTTCTGAAAGCAATACTTTAATTTGTCCTAAAATTCCACTTTGAAATTTGCAATTAACTCTTCTGTTTGACCTCTACCTCAAGAGGTCCAAGTAGAAAAGCCTTCAAGGCAATGGTTAATTGGATACATGCTTTCTAAGTTAGAAGTTTGAAAAAGTATTTTTATAACTAATTCTTTGGAAGTAGGTATCTATATTTGACTAAGGTATTTTAGTCTAATTTTTGTGTTTCATATTATAAATAGGTGACTTTCTTCATGGCTTTTGCTTTAAAAAAATGATTTTTAGAAATTATACCATTTCAATTAAGAAAAATTACTAATGTTTGTCTCCTGGTTTACAAAATTAACTCATATCAAAAAAACATGAGAGGCTAGAAAATCATCGCTGTTGTGAATTTCTCTCAGGATTTTTTTCCTGATGTTTTTAGAAAAAAATGTTAGAATGAATGAAAGTGTTGTTCCTATAGCTCTTAACTGATATATTGGTTTCATGATGATAAATAATCTGATTAAAGATTTTACCAAAATAGTGGCATAATAAATGTATGCTTTGGTTCCTACTTTAAGCCATCAATTATAGTCAACATAATTAAAGATGTGTATATACAGATGAAAGTGAAAGTGCAGAGCGAAAAAGTTGGCTTAAAGCTCAACGTTTCAGCAGTTATCCAAAGTGGCTTATACATGCTAATTGAACCCTATAAGAGGTATTATTATTGTCCTCATTTAACAGGCAGGCTAACTGAGATCCAGTGATGTTGCAGGTTACTTGCTTAAGCTCCTGCTGCTTAAAACAGTGTGATACTTCCCAAGTGATCAATAAAGAACATGCACCACCCTTATGGCAGAAAGTGAAGAGGAACTCAAAAGCCTCTTGATGAAAGTGAAAGTGGAG
>NW_011495067.1:3889102-3894031 GCF_000754665.1 Bison bison bison | reverse complement strand
AGGTTCGTCTAGTCAAGGCTATGGTTTTTCCTGTGGTCATGTATGGATGTGAGAGTTGGACTGTGAAAAAGGCTGAGCACCGAAGAATTGATGTTTTTGAACTGTGGTGTTGGAGAAGACTCTTGAGAGTCCCTTGGACTGCAAGGAGATCCAACCAGTCCATTCTGAAGATCAGCCCTGGGATTTCTTCGGAGGGAATGATGCTAAAGCTGAAACTCCAGTACTTTGGCCACCTCATGCGAAGAGTTGACTCATTGGAAAAGACTCTGATGCTGGGAGGGATTGGGGGCAGGAGGAGAAGGGGATGACAGAGGATGAGATGGCTGGATGGCATCACTGACTCGATGCACGTGAGTCTGAGTGAACTCCGGGAGTTGGTGATGGATAGGGAGGCCTGGCGTGCTGCGATTCATGGGGTGGCAAAGATTCGGACACAACTGGGTGACTGAACTGATATATAGGTTTAGAAATGGTATTTTTGTAGATTAGAAAAAGGAGGAATCAGTAAAGTGGTGACTAAGTGTTGAGCCTACTATGCTATAAATTAGGAAAGGATGATAGTGGTTTGACTCTAGATGTTGAAGAGGAATAGAAGGGGTTCATGTTAAATCTGGAACCAAAGGTAGTTTCAAGGTGGGAAACAGGGAGGTAGTTGCATCAGTTCTCAATAAGTAGCCCGTAATAAACAATAATTATCAGCTGTCACAAACATTCTGTCTATAACCTATGGCTGAATCATGAGGCTGGCAAAGTGTAATTTACCAGAAGTTAGTTATCCTTGAGTAAGCAACTCCACAGTCCCTATTTAAGAAGGGGTGAGCACAGAAGGACGGAGTGAGAAAAATAAATTAAAAGTGAAACAAAAAATAAATGCCACCCATTTGAAATGAGCATATAAAAACCAATAGAAAGAAAAAAGAAACAACCCTCTGATTTATGAAAGATAAGTAATATAATTATGACAAAGCACTAACATATTTTTGTTCAAAAGCAGAGACATTACTTTGCCAACAAAGGTTCATCTAGTCAAGGCTATGGTTTTTCCTGTGGTCATGTATGGATGTGAGAGTTGGACTGTGAAAAAGGCTGAGCACCGAAGAATTGATGTTTTTGAACTGTGGTGTTGGAGAAGACTCTTGAGAGTCCCTTGGACTGCAAGGAGATCCAACCAGTCCATTCTGAAGATCAGCCCTGGGATTTCTTCGGAGGGAATGATGCTAAAGCTGAAACTCCAGTACTTTGACCACCTCATGCGAAGAGTTGACTCATTGGAAAAGACTGATGCTGGGAGGGATTGGGGGCAGGAGGAGAAGGGGACGACAGAGGATGAGATGGCTGGATGGCATCACCGACTCGACGGATGTGAGTCTGAGTGAGCTCCAAGAGCTGGTGATGGACAGGGAGGCTTGGCGTGCTGCAATTCATGGGGTGGCAAAGATTCGGACACAACTGAGTGACTGATCTGATATGATAAAAAATTTTTAGGAAATATTTTAGATTTATCTTCAAAGAAATAAATTAAAAAATCACATCCATAAAAAAGAAATTATGAAATAAAACTCAATCAAATGAAATTAGTTAATTGGAATATGAAAGTAAATTCAATATCTTTGACATGAAAAATCAAGTTTTAAAACTTAAAGATGGATAGAGGAATAGACTCTAGACTGTATAAAAATAGTAAATTAGAATATAAAATTGAGAAAAATCACACAGAATTAAGCATCACAAGATAAAAATGATTAAAAATGTAAAAAATCAGGTAAACAGAAGGATAAAAACAGAAGCTAAAATTTTTCTGGTAAGTTTGAGGATAGAGAATGTAGGAAATAGCAAAAAAGTGACACTCAGAGTTAAAACAATATTTTCAATGGGAATATTTTTCTTAGAAAAGCATAATGTTAAAATAGTACTCAGTGTATTCACGGGGGAAAATTACACATAGGCAGTTCCATGTTGAGACACTGAACACAGGAATAAAAAGAAGTCTTTTTAAACAAATATCAGGAAAAATGCTAACTAGTATAATAATAATAAGGCTTACAATAATGTTTTTCCTGCAGCAATTGATGGTGGAAGATAATGGAGTTACATGTGAAAGTAATGAGGAAAACTGATTTCAGGGTAGAAGTTACTGATTTGCTAAACAGTCATTAGGTACAACAGCTTCCATCCTTCCACAACAAAGTAACTGGAACAGAATTTGCACCCCCATCCTCCATGAAATATCCATAATTTCTATATAAATTAATGGCTATCAAGGAATTCAGTATCAGACAATGAAGTATAGTGATCCCTCTGCTGCTGCTGCTGTAAGTCACTTCAGTCATGTCCGACTCTGTGCGACTCTATAGACTGCAGCCCACCAGGCTCCCCTGTCCCTGGGATTCTCCAGGCAGCAGTACCGGAGTGGGATGCCATTGCCTTCTCCGAGTGATTCCCTCAGAGATGGGAAATTATCAAATGAGGTGATTCATACTGCTGCTCTAGGTCTCTCGCTGGAGATACTAAGGTCATGGGGTAGACCTGTGGACACGGTGATATAGCAGTGAGTGGGTGGGCAGGTCAAGGTATCAATAGTGTGCAGGCTCAAGCACCAGAAGAGGAGAGGTGGGCAAAGAACTCCAGAAATCTGCAGAGCGTCCACGTCAAGTATAGAATCATGCACTGATTAGCAAAAATTGATGAGGAAACTAACAATGGTTGGCAAGTGAACCACAGGAGAAGATGAGGCGGAATACTGCCTGATGTTCAAATAAAGCTTGAATGAGTGACTTTTCCCACCAACCAGAGAGCAAAATCTCAAATTAGTGGGTCACTGAAGACAGTGCTAAGAAGATCTTGATTCAGTAATGGGGCAAAATATTAAATACTGCTTTGATCTAACTAAGAACACTCATAGGCAAGACCAAAAGAGTGAAATTTTTTCCAAGTAAATTAATAAATAAAGCTCAAAATCTTCACTGGATATGAAAATTTTGAGGATACACAACATAAAATTTGTAGTGTCTGGCACCTAATCAAAAATTATGTATCAAGCAACAGTAACCGGAAATTGGAGAAGGCAATGGCACCCCACTCCAGTGCTCTTGCCTGGAAAATCCCATGGAAGGAGGAGCCTGGTGAGCTGCAGTCCATGGGGTCGCTGGGAGTCAGACACGACTGAGCGACTTCACTTTCACTTTTCACTTTCAGGCACTGGAGAAGGAAATGGCAACCCACTCCAGTGTTCTTGCCTGGAGAATCCGAGGGACGGGGGAGCCTGGTGGGCTCCCGTCTATGGAGTCACACAGAGTCGGACATGACTGAAGCGACTCAGCAGCAGCAGTAGCAACAGGAAATTATAACTAATAACAGGGAGAGAAATCAAACAATTGACTCAAAAATGGTACAAATGATAGGATTATGAGACAATGACTTTAAAAAATGGATTATAACTCTTTTGCACACTCCATCAAGAAGCCAGATCAAATATTGAACATGTTAGGGGGAGAGATGAAAGAAATAGGAAAGGATCCAAGCTGAGATTCTAAGCATGAAAACTACATCTCATGATAAAAATATACTAAAGGTGGTAAATGTTAGATGAGATACTTCAGAAGCAAAAATTAGTAAACTTCAAGGCATAGCAAAGAAATTAAACCACAAGTGAACGAGAGAGAAAAAAGACTCAATAGAAGAAATGAACAGAGCATCAGTGAAGAGTGGAACATCTTCAAGTAGCCAAGTATGTGGCTATTTTGAGTTCCACAGAGCTGAGATTGGGGTGGAAAAAGAATAAAGTGTATACTTCTTTTCATGGCTACAAAGTCCCAAGGTTCACATCTCCTGCTTACCCCTCTACTCTCCTTGCCCTTCCTCTAACACACCAAGCTGTCCACAGGGTCACTGTGTTTGTTGTTCCTTATGTCTAACACACACTTCTCCCTGTTTTCCCAAGAGTCAACTGTCTCACTTAATTCAGACCTCTGCTCAAAGGTTGATTCCTCAGAGATGCCTCATCTAGCCCCCTGTTTGAAGAAGAACACTCCCCATTCTTACTGAATCTCTTTCTCAGTCTGTCCCTGTCTCTTTTCTCTATACTGTCTATAATTGCTCAAAGTTCAGTAAGCTATAAAGTAATTTATAATCTGTTTGAAACCAGATCTTTACATGATTATGTTTTCCTTCTAGAAATAAAATGTTGTAGAAAATGAAGAAAAAAAAACTATAATGGAACAACATTTCCAATGTAAGTAGAAAAAGAGTAGAGCAACATCTTTCAACTACCAGGAAAGAAAGGAAAAGTCACTTTATTTATAATCATTTACTAAGGGAAATTCCTAAAGAGATGGGAATACCAGACCACCTTATCTGGCCCCTGAGAAATCTGTATGCAGGTCAAGAAGCAAGTTACTGGACATGGAAAAACAGGCTGATTACAAATTGATAAAGGAGTATGCCAAGGCTGTATATTGTCACCTTGCTTATTTAAATTCTGTGCAGAGTATATCATGAGAAATGCCAGGTTGGATGAACCACAAGCTGGAATCGAGATTGCCAGGAGAAATATTAGTAACCTCAGATATGCAGATGACACCACCCTTATGGCAGAAAGCAAAGGGAACTAAAGAGCCTCTTGATGATGGTAGGTAAAAGAGGAGCCTGAAAGGCTGGCTTAAAACTCAACACTCAAAAAAACTAAGATCATGGCATCTGGTCCCATCACTTCATGGCAAATAAATGGGGAAACATGAAAACAGTGACAGACTGTATTTTCTTGGGTTCCAAAATCACTGCAGATGGTGACTGAAGCCATGAAATTAAAAGATTCTTGCTCCTTTGAAGAAAAGCTATGACAAACCTAGACAGCATATTAAAAAGCAGAGACATCACTTTGCCAACAAAGGTCTGTCTAGTCAAAGATATGGTTTTTCCAGTAATCATGTA
>NW_011495067.1:3879299-3889002 GCF_000754665.1 Bison bison bison | reverse complement strand
AGTCATGTATGGATGTGAGAGTTGGACTATAAAGAAAGCTGAGTGCCAAAGAATTGATGCTTTTGAACTGTGGTATTGGAGAAGGCTCTTGAGAGTCCCTTGGACTGCAAGGAAATCAAACCAGTCCATCCTAAAGGAAATCAACCCTAAATATTCATTGGAAGGACTGAGGGTGAAGCTCCAGTTCTTTGGCCACCTCATGCAAAGAGCTGACTGATTAGAAAAGACCTTGATGCTGGGAAAGATTGAAGGCAGGAGGATAAGGGGATGACACAGGACAAGATGGTTGGATGGCATCATTGATTCAATGGACATGCGTTTGAGTAAGCTCCAGGAGATAGTGATGGATAGGGAAGCTTGGTGTGCTACAGTCCATGGGGTTGCAAGGAACCAGACATGACTGAGTGACTGAACAACTACTACCAAGGGAAAATATTTTTGAGAAATTGAAGGTGAAGTATAAATTTTATTCAGACATACGAAAATAACAATATATTCGAGGAAGAGCTGTAAGCAGAAGGAAAATGATACCACATGGAAACCAGAATCTATACAAGAGGCAAAAAGCATCAGAAATAGTAAATCCATAAATAATTGTAAGGTATTATTATTGAAATAATTAAAAGTGACTCATTATTTATGCATGTTGTAGCATTTACAGCAGCTGTTGAAGTTAAATATATGACAGAATATGAAGGCTAGGAAGAGATAAATAGAAGCACATTGTAAGGATATTTTATTATACATTAATTGGCATACTATCATTTGAAAGTAAACTAAAAAAATAAAGTAAGTATAAATTGTGAGCAGTTAAAGTGTATACTATGAACATTACAGCAACTATTAAAATAATGCCAAAAGAAAGTTATGGGTGATAAATCAATATAGGAAATAAAAGAAAAGGATAAAAATACTAGTTAATGCAAAGGAAGGCAGGGAAAAAAAAGAAAACGGAACAAAGACTAGATAGGACAAAGAGAAAACAAGTAACAATACGGTAGTTTGCAGTTCTGTTCAGTTCAGTTCAGTCACTCAGTTGTGTCCAACTCTTTGCGATCCCATGAATCACAGCACACCAGGCCTAGCTGTCCATCACCAACTCCCGGAGTTCACTCAAACTCACGTCCATCGAGTTGGTGATGCCATCCAGCCATCTCATCCTCTGTCATCCCCTTCTCCTCCTGCCCCCAATCCCTCCCAGCATCAGGGTCTTTACCAATGAGTCAACCTTTGCATCAGATGGCCAAAGTATTGGAGTTTCAGCCTCAGCATCAGTCCTTCCAAAGAAATCCCAGGGCTGATCTCCTTTAGGATGGACTGGTTGGACCTTCTTGCCATCTGAGGGACTCTCAAGAGTCTTCTCCAACACCACACTTCAAAAGCATCAATTCTTCAGTGCTCAGCTTTCTTCACAGTCCAACTCTCACATCCATACATGACCACTGAAAAAACCATAGTCTTGACTAGACGGACCTTTGTTGGCAAAGTAATGTCTCTGCTTTTGAATATGCTATCTAGGTTGGTCATAACTTTCCTTCCAAGGAGTAAGCGTCTTTTAATTTCATGGCTGCAGTCACCATCTGCAGTGATTTTGGAGCCCCAAAAAATAAAATCAGCCACTGTTTCCATTGTTTCCCCATCTATTTCCCATGAAATGATGGGACCAGATGCCATGAGTTTTCTGAATGTTGAGCTTTAAGCCAACTTTTTCACTCTCCACTTTTACTTTCATCAAGAGGCTTTTTAGTTCTTCTTCACCTTCTGCCATAAGGGTGGTGTCATCTGCCTATCTGAGGTTATTGATATTTCTCCCAGCAATCTTGATTCCAGCTTGGGTTTCTTCCAGCCCAGCGTTTCTCATGATGTACCCTGCATATAACTTAAATAAGCAGGGTGACAATATATAGCCTTGACGTACTCCTTTTCGGGCTAGTGAAAAGTATATAAATATTTAAAAGATTAAGTGATTTGCAGAGATTTGCAGAGATTTTGCCCATGTCATAGCTGTATTAAACTATTTATAACTGGTTTATAAAAATATTTCAATAAATGAGAGGAAGAAATTATCTATCTTGCCCCATGAAATCTGGATACATTTTAAATAGTTGATAAAATCTCAATGTTTAAGGGACAATTTTAATCATAGCAAAAATTTTAAAGCTTTTAATAGGCTAAAATTCGCTCATGATTTTTCCATGTTTTTGTTTCTTGAGATCTTCATTTTGGTTAATGTTTTAGAGATTCAAAGAGCTTTAAAAAAATCTTTTGTAGAAATACACCTTGCTTCAGTAATATACACTCTTTGTTCCTAAAAGCTTTCCTGCACACATTACAGGGCTGTTTCTCATTATGGAAAGCTAACAAGTGTTATCATCAATGGTAAAATATCCTTTACAGATTATTCATTAGTAAAATTCTAAACTCTAACTTTCTTTTGTTAAATAATCAGATTAGCATTCATGGATGGCTGGAAATATTTGAAGAGATATTTTCTACGTTTGAAAAATAAGTTTTTGTGTTAATAAAATAAGCTTAGTGATGCCAGACAGCTTTAATCATGAAGGCTTTTCAGCAATGAGATTATTCAATCTGGCCTCATAATTTCCCTCTGTCTCAATCCATAATCATGAGCAGAGTTTTGCAAAGATTTTTGAATAGGAAAGGGAAGGTTAATAAGAATGATTACACATATTATAATGTGCTAAAATAGTACTAGCACACTAAGAAATAAACTCAATATTTTGTGGAAACTTCAGAAGTCTACTTTATTTTATAAATGGCTTTGTATTCACTGATATCTTTCTAATTAAAGAGAAAAATGTTTGGAGGATCTTATAAAGATGTAGTTAGTAACAGTTATCTTTGTATAAATATTGTGTCTTGAAGGAAAACAGAAATAAAGTGGTAGAACTAAGGAAATAACCAAAAATTACCATCAACAAAGTGATTACAGTTTTATCAATCCATGAAAAATGAGAGAGGGCTTCCCAGATTTGTCTTTGGTCAACTACTTATGTATTTCAGCTTGATATCCAAAAAGACAAAGCCATTGGAAATAAAATTAACTTTTCAAGAGTTAAGTATAATTTTCTTAACTCTGCCACCAGTGGTGATATAACTGGGCTTGAGTTTCAGAAAGATTACAG
The DNA here is from genome assembly GCF_000754665.1 of Bison bison bison. Classification (NCBI taxonomy): domain Eukaryota; kingdom Metazoa; phylum Chordata; class Mammalia; order Artiodactyla; family Bovidae; genus Bison; species Bison bison. The sequence goes on along the minus strand of NW_011495067.1, from coordinate 3,885,856 downwards.
CTTCTGTTTTTTGGGCACCTAGTTAAATGCCTTAGTGGCTCTTCATAGAAACCGAAGTATGGTAGATCTTCCCCAATTTGCAACTGCACTTGTACAAGTGCTGTCTGAACACAGCAACTTTCATCACAATTATATTGTTCGATTGAACAATACTGTCCAGAATAGCTAATGGATTGGCCAGAAATTTGATTCTGTCCAGCTAAAGAATACAACAGTTTTTATCATCTTTTGTATTAACTAATTAAATCTTATTCACTCAGTTGTGTCCAACTCTTTGCAACCCCATGGACTGCAGCCTGCCGAGATCCTCTGACCTTGGAGATTCTCCAGGCAGGAATACTGCCTTGAGTTGCCATGGATTACCATGTCCTCCACCAGGGAGGCTTCCCAACCAGGGATCGAACCCAGGTCTGCTGCATTGCAGGTGGATTCCTTGTCCACCAGGGAAGCCCAAGAATACTGGAGTGGGTAGCCTTCCCATCTCCAGGGGAACTTCCGGACCCAGGAATCGAATGGGGTCTCCTGCATTGCAAGAAGATTCTTTACCAGCTGAGCTTCCAGAGTAGACCTGTAGTTTTTTTTTTTTTCCTAAATGAGGGTTATTTCCATTTTGTAACACATAGTAGAAAGGGATTCAAAATAAAAAAAACAAAAACAAAAACAAAACTTGTATTTGTTCAAGGTAAAGAATTCTATATGACAGAGTGAAGGGATGACTAAGAGGTGATAAATCATGCAAAGGAGTAGGTACAATCAAGCTCTCAGAGGAGTGAAGAGTGAAGTGAAAACAGAGATGAGATTACGAACCTGATGTAAAGAGCCTTTAGTTTGGAAAAGAGCTGTCTGCTCATTAATGTATGTTTAGAAAAATTATCATCTTTGTAGTAGTTAATGCTGTATCTCTTTGCTACTTACAAGCCAAAATTTAGTTTTGTAACTTTTGGCTCATTCAAGCTATGTGACTTTGGCAAGTTATTGTCCTTCTGAATGAGTTTTTCTTAATACAGTGGGATTATAGTGCTAGTATTACACTATACTATATCTTCATTTATTATGAAGATCTTTAAGTCTAACATTCAAAGTGCTTTAAACAATTCCTAGTCTACAGTAAGTCCTTAATAAATGCTATTTATTATTATTATTATCATGTTTGCTTCTATCCTATCTTTTGTCTTTTGATGTTCACATATATTAACTTTGTATATACAATATTCATAGAAAGTATGCATATTTTAATAACAGTATTATAGATTTATGCACTTACACTAAATGCATAAAGTATAATAGAGTCTGTATCTTTGAAAAGTTCACTGTACCTTCTGTGACTGCATTCTCTACCTTGTCTCAATAACTGTTATTTATATTACTCATTCCTATGCTTTCCTTTTTAGTTTTTCATTTGTATCCTATAAGAAAGTTGATTAAAATATACAAGAGGACTTCCTAGATGGTCCAGTGGTTGAGAATCTGTCTGCCAACACAAGTGGCACAGGTTGGATCCCTGGTCCGGGAAGATCTCACATGATGCTGGGCAACCAAGGTGCATGCACCACAATTACTGAGCCTGTACTCAAGAGTCCAGGAGCCACAACTACAGAGCCTGTGTACCACAGCTACTGAAACCCATGAGCCTAGAGCTCCTGCTCTGCACTGAGAGATGCCACTGCAATGGGGTGACACAATGAAAGGAGTCACCATTCAAAATAAAGCCACCCATCCAAGAGGAACGTGTGCTTTAGACAGTTTCATGAGAAATAACTGAGTTCTGAAATTTTGGGTTTTAGACATTGAGGGTTGCTAAAAATAAGCTAACTAATAAAGGTCTATATTAGCAATCAAATATCTATTTTTTAAATTTTTGCCTGTTTTTTCCACTTTACAAAAATAGTTGCAATATGTATCATTCTGCAACTTGCTTTTATTCTTCCAAAGTATACTTTTTGCTATTTGATATATTTCATCCATGAAATAAAAAGACACTTGTACCTTGGAAGAAAAGATAAGACAAACCTAGACAGTATATTACACAGCAGAGACATCACTTTGCTAACAAAAGTCCGCATAGTCAAAGCTATGTTTATTCCAGTAGTCACATATGGGTGTGAGAGCTGGACCATAAAGAAGACTGAACACCAAAGTATTGATGCTTTCTAACTGTGGTATTGGACAAAACTAGAGAGACCCCAGGAGATCAAACCAGTCAATCCTGGAAAAAAAAAAATCAACCTTGAATACTCATTGAAAGGACTGATGCTGAAACTGAAGCTCCAATACTTTGACCACCTGATGCGAAGAGCCGACTCACTGGAAAAGACTCTGATGCTGGGAAAGATTGAGGCCAGGAGGAAAGGCGGGTGAAAGAGGGTAAGATGGTTGGATGGCATCACCGACTCAATGGACATGAGTTTAAGCAAGCTCTGAGAGATTGTGAGACGGTGAATCCTGGCTTGCTGCAGAACATGGGGTCGAAAAGACTTGGACAAGACTGAGCGACTGAACAAGAACAACATGCAATCATCTATAGTTCTCTCACTTCTATTATGATGTGCTAGTCCACTGTATAATATGTTACCTTAGCTATTCATTGTATCTTTTGACTCAATTGACAAAAGTTGTCATCTTTATTATGCTAAATGGTATCTCGTCCATATTGTTCAATAAAGTTTTATAATTTTGTTCCTAAAGGGCTTCACTACATTTGTTTTTTTACATTAACCATTAGATATTTCTATTTTTATTTATGTTGTAAAGAATATTGATATTGACAAGTTATGAAAACATGCTCTGAAAATGTTAGAAAATTTAAAAATGACTATTCATATGTATTGATTTTTTGTAAATCAACCATGCTAATAAACTCTCATCAATATAAATAGTTTACCTGTAAACTCCTTGCATGTGCTATATGTACACAAGAATTCCACTTACAAGTAATTATAATTTCATTTCACCTTTTTAAATCTTTTTTTTGTAGGCTGCCTAAACTAAAAAAAGATAAATAGTTTGCATCTATATTTCATTCCTAATCTTCAAGTAATGTAATAAAACCTAACTACTAAGGAAAATGTTTGTAGTAAATTCTGCAATACAGCCTTTAGTTTGTAAGTAACAAACTTTTATTCCTTGTTTGCTGATAGATTTTTATCAAGATGGGATATTAGATTTCATTATGCTCTTTTGGTGTCTATTATCCCAGGATGTGCTAGTGGGAAAGAATCTACCTACTAATGCAGAAGACACAAGAGTCACAGGTTGAATCCCTGAGTCAAGAAGATCTCCTGCAGTAGGAAATGGCATCCCACTCCAGTAGTCTTGCCTGGAAAATTCCATGGGTGGAGGAGCCTGCCAAGCTATAGTCCATGGGACCGCAAAGAGCTGGACATGACTAAACACACACACACACACACACACAATAATTATATTTTTCTCTTTAATTTTTAAATCTGCCTGCTTATATCATTTTATTTTGAAACCAAACTTGCATTTTTGGTATGTCGTCTGAGCAATAGCTCAGAAGGCAATATCTGAATATGTTGATGTGTTCATTTGCTATTACCTACTTTAGTATTTTTGCTTCTATATCCATGGATGAGATTGGCCTTAATTTTTCTGTGTTCTAATGTTCTTATATGGTTCATGTGTCCAGGATGTGTGTTTTCTTTAATCTTTGGATTATATAATATCAGTATCATCTGTTACTTGGATAAGTGGTAGAACTTGTCCTTAAAATTGTTTGGTCTCTTACCTTCTTTGTGAAGAGACTTTGATTAAAAGTTCAACTTTCTGAATGATTACAGAATTATTCTGGTTTTCTTCTTTGAGTCATGCTGATTGACATATTTTTTCCCATTTTAGCGTTTCAATTTTTTAATCAATTATTTGAAACAATACTATTTAAGGCTAGAATAATTTTAAATCTACAGTAAGGCCTCCCATATTATTTGAAAGAAATTTCTTATATCTTATTCTCCTTTTAATGTTTTAAACCTTGGAGTGTTGTTTCAATATTTTCATAGTCTTTACAAAAAAGAAATCTGTACTTTTATTCTCCACTTGTTTTCATTAATTTGACTCACCATAATTATTTTCAAAAGAGTCAGTTCTTCACATCAGGTGGCCGAAGTATTGCAGAAGTGACTCATTTGAACAGACCCTGATGGTGGGAAAGATTGAGGGTGGGAGGAGAAGGGGACAACAGAGGATGGGATGGTTGGATGGCATCACTGACTCTATGGACATGTGTTTGAGTATACTCTGGGAGTTGGTGATAGACAAGGAGGCCTGGCGTGCTGCAGTCCATGGGGTTGCAAAGAGTCAGACATATCTGAGCGACTGAACTGAACTGAACCGATAATTATTTTCTTTCAATTTCTTCAGTTCTCCCAGCTGTTCTCTTTTCTACTTTTTGTTAGAATGAGATACTTATAATTATGTATTTAATTTTTGTCATATAAGTTTCTTGAATTTTTCTTTATGTTTTGCTTTAGATTTTTATCGCAACTTTTGTTTAAGCTCACTATATTTAACTGGCTTAATTTTTCCTTATTGAGGCATAATGTCATAAAGCAAAGGCATCACTTTGCCGACAAAGGTCCATATAGTCAAGGATATGATCTTTCCAATGGTCACGTATGGTTGTGAGAGTTGGACAATAAAGAAGGCAGAGTGCTGAAGAACGGACGTTTTTGAACTGTGGTGCTGAAGAAGACTCTTGAAAGTCCCTTGGAAAGCAAGAAGATCAAACCAGTCAATCTTAAAGGAAATCAACCCTGAATACTCTTTGGAGAGACTGATGCTGAAGCTGAAGCTCCAATACTTTGGCCACCTGATGCGAAGAACTGACTCATTGGAAGACCCTGATGCTGGGAAAGATTGAAGGCAGGAGGAGAAGGGGATGACAGAGGATGAGATGGTTGAATGGCTTCACCCATTCAGTGGAGATAACTTGGGCAATTCTGGGAAATGGTAAAGGACAGGGAAGCCTGGCATACTGTAGTCCATGGGGTTTCAAAGAGCTAGACATGACATGACTTGGCAACTGCAAAACAACAATGTCGTAAAGCAAAGTGTACAATGTCAAGGTTCAGAGTTTGATGAATATTAAGAATGTCTACAGTTAGGTAACCACTACACAAATGAAGGTAAAACACACCTCCTTTACCCCACAGGCTCCCTCTGGGCCTGTCACAGCCATTCCCCACTGCCTGATGGACACCACTACTTACTTTGGGACTTACTAGCCCAGGAATTACAAAGGTTCTGTGCCTGGCTTCCTTCATATATGTTTCGTCACGTTGTTTCTGTATTCTTACTATCACTAAGTATTGTCCTTAAAAACAAAACAAAAACTGCCATTCAGGTAAGCCTTTTGTAGGATTTGATGGGTAGTACATTCCTTATTCAGCAATGACCCACGAGACACCACGGCATTGTCCACAGCCACACGTTTTGTACTTCCTGGTGGTTCAGACGGCAAAGAACGTGCCTTAATGATGAATTAAGACTCTTTTTAATTTGGAATAATTTTATTTTGATCCATGAACTGAAATATATATATATATTTTTTATTTCAAATGAACATGATTTCTCTAGTTTTGTGTTTGTTAGGGGTTTATTTTCTATATGATACCAACAGCTTTAATTCATGTATCTTCCTTGATTTTTTGAATTGTTTAATCCTATGGTGGTGTCCTATATAACATTAACACTTTTGCTTTACTTGGTTGTATATCTGATATTAATAATTATTTATCAGCATTAATTAACATGTACTGAGTGTAGTATTATTTGGAATTAATTTCAAATGTTTTCTTTCAGACAAGTTTCTTGAATTTAGCATTTTAATTTGTTTTGAATAGTGTTTTCTGTTTTTCCTTCTTTTTCAGTCTGTCTAACCTTGAGTTTTATTATCATTTCTCAATTCAGTTTCATCTAATTAAGTAATTAATTGTTCTTGCTAATTTTAATTGTCTGAAGGGGAAAAAATCTGCTTTTGTTTGTGAGATATGTCCTTAGTCTATTGTAACCTTGTTCTGTTCATGTTCTGAAAGGTGGCTTCACTGATTATAACATTCTAGGTTGAAATGTGCTTTCTTTCAGCACATTAAAGATACAACAATTTCCTTCACTTCCTTTCTTGCCCTTGAAAATTCATCTCATAGTAATTGAAGTTCCTTCCTTGGCAGTCTCCTCTCACCTCCATCTGCTTTTAAGGCTTTCTCTCCCTCTTATGGTTTAGCATCTTTACCATTTTTTGCCTAGATAAGTAATTTCTTTCTTCCTCTTTCTCTTTTTCAACATCAATTTAAATAATTCCAGGTTCTGTTCCTTCTAATATCTTATTTTTAAATCCAAATTATTTATGTTTTCAGTTCAGTTCAGTCACTCAGTCATGTCCAACTCTTTGTGACCCCAAGGACTACAGCACACCAGGCCTCGCTGTCTATCACCAACTCCCAGAGTTTACTCAAACTCATGTCCATAGAGTCGGTGATGCCATCGAACCATCTCATCCTCTGTCGTCCCCTTCTTCTCCCGCCTTTAATCTTTCCCAGAAT
>NW_011495067.1:3870505-3879199 GCF_000754665.1 Bison bison bison | reverse complement strand
ATATATATATATATAAATAATGTATGTGTTAGACCAGTTCATTTTTATCACTCATCTTTTTAAAATGTACTTTAATTTGTTATTCATATTAAACATATTTTAATATCAGATAATGCTAACTTCTGATTATCATATTTTAGTGTCTGATAATTTTCATATGTGGGTCATTGCTTGCCTGTAATAGTAATCTTGTCTGGAGTTTCCACTGTTTGTCACTGATGGTGTCTTAATTGCTTGTGAAATTTGTTAGTCTTTTTTCCTGTGAACAAGTGTTACTTAGAATTTTTTTGCAGTAACATGGAAATCTTATTAAAGTAGAATGATATCAAAGGTTATTTTCTTTTGCTTCTACTACAGGCTTAGGAGCAATATTATTCTAGTACTACTTTACATTATAATATTTGGTGTATAATTGTGTGAAATAAGATTTCAGTTACTTGTGAGTGATTTGTCATGAATATTAACTCTTAAAGAAAACATTTTTATGCCTTCATACACTACCAATAGCAAGGCAGGGATGTTTTCAACAGGTGTCAAAGAAACACTATTTGATATTTTAAAACAATGTCTTTACGAGACAAAAAAAAACTCCTTAATTATATATAAAAGGTAAAATAGAAGTAATTTCCCAGAAACATTAATAAACACAAATATAGTCACCTTTTTAGTAGCAATAAAATGGAAATCAACTTATATTTAATAGCTTTGTAATACACACATTATAAGAGTCTTCTTTGGGGGTATTTTTGTTTGTCCTTCTACTTTTTGTCTAAATATTTGCTTCTTTTAATGGTTTTTTTATACTGTCATTAGACTGCAGACTCCAATTAGCTATATAACTGAGCTACAACAGATGTTAATAGAAGTTCCCTATGCAACTAAAATCTCAATATTTAGTGTCGGTAAGTCTGTACAGAACGTGAAATAAAGCTAATGGAAGTGATGGAATTCCAGTTGAGATATATAAAATCCTAAAAGATGATGCTGTTAAAGTGTTACACTCAATATGTTAGCAAATTTGGAAAACTCAGTGGCCACAAGACTAGAAAAGGTCAGTTTTCATTCTAATCCCTAAGAAGGGCAAAGTCAAAGAATGTTCAAACTACCATACATTTGCACTCAATTGGCTTGCCAGTAAGATTATCCCCAAAATTCTTCAAGCTAGGCTTTAGCAGTAAGTGAACCAAGAACTTCCAAATGTACAAGCTGCATTTAGAAAAGGCAGAGGAACCAGAGATCAAATTGCCAACATTCGTTGGATTATAGAAAAAGCAAGAGAATTCCATAAAAACATCTACTTCTGCTTTGTGGACTATGCAAAAGCCTTTGTCTGTGTGGATCACAACAAATTGTGGAAAATTCTTAAAGAGATGGGAATACCAGACCACCTGATCTGCCTCCTGAGAAATCTGTATGCAGGTCAACAAGCAGCAGTTAGAACCAGACATGGAATAAAGAACTGGTTCAAAATTGGGAAAAGAGTACAACAAGTCTGTATATTGTCACCCTGCTTATGTAACTTATATGCAGAGTACATCATGTGAAATTCCAGGCTGGATGATTCACAAGCTGGAATCAAGATTGCTGGGAGAAATATCAACAATCTCAGATATGCAGATGGCAGAAAGTAAAGAGGAATTAAAGAGCCTCTTGATGAAGGTGAAAGAGGAGACTGAAAAAGCTGACGTAAAACTAAACATTCAAAAATCTAAGATCATGACATCTGGTCCCATCACTTCATGGCGAATAGAAGGGAAAAAGTGGAAGCAGTGACAAGGTTTATTTTTGGGAACTTCAAAATCACTGTGGATGGTGACTGCAGTCATGAAACTAAAAGATGCTTGTTCCTTGGAAGGAAAGCTATAACAAACGTAGACAGCATATTTTAAAGCAGAGACATCACTTTGCTGATAAAGGTCCATATAGTCAAGTTATACTTTTTCCAGTAGTCATGTATGGATGAGACAGTTGGACCATAAGGAAGGCTGGGTGCTGAAGAATCGATGCTTTTGAATTGTGGTGCTGGAAAAGACCCTAGGGAGTCCCTTGGACTGCAAGGAGGTCTAACCAGACAATCCTAAAGGAAATCAACCCTGGATATTCATTGGAAAGACTGATGCTAAAGCAGAAGCTCCATTACTTTGCCCACCTGATGGGAAGAGCCAACTCACTAGAAAAGACCTTGATGCTGGGAAAGACCGAAGGCAGAAGGAGAAGGGGACAGTGGAGGATGAGATGGTGAGATAGCATCACCTACTCAAGGACATGAATTTGAGCAAGCTCCAGGAGACACTGAAGGACAGGGGAACCAGGCATGCTGCAGTCCATGGTGTTGTAGAGAGTAGGACAAGACTGAGCAACTGAACAACAGCAACGACAAAGTGTGTACAAAAGAAAATAGCCCATTGGTAGGAATGTAGACTACGCTACACCCAAGCTTTGGAATTCATTTGCTCTGAATTTATAACATTTTTTACAATATTTTCTTTTTAAGCAATTTTCCTTTGCAGCATTTTGGTTAATATTGAATTGGGTCTTCTTATTTTCTATTGAATTTTTCATTAGGATTAAAAGTCACCCTGAATGACCTGGAAATTATGACTGCTGGCATTCATGAGGGACTGATTCCAAGTACCCTGGCAGCAGTCTGACTGGTCCACTAGAGAGCCCAGCTGAACATCAGTGAGAGCAGCCTGACCCCTCCCTGTTTGTTCTCTCTGCTCTGATACTTGCCTGTGCCACTCTCTGACACCCTGGGACACTGGACCTTTCAGATTCCTCCACAGAACTCATTTCTTATCAGTTAACCCACCAGACTAACAGTCTGCCCTGGGGGATGTGTAATGCTCTGGCAACTCAGGGAGGCTTCCCTAAAGGGACAGGGACATAAATAGTTTTAGGGAAATTATTTCTAAGACCTTCAACTTCCATTTTATTAATACTGTTTTCTGAAGTTCATTTGCTTTAGAAGGTACACATGGACAGAGGATCAAAGTGGTTCTCTTTTCTCATTTCACAATCATCCTTTATTCACTGTTTAGAATACAGAGGCATTTTGAATCTTATTAAGATAGCTTTCTTAGAAATGCAAATGTGAAACAAAATGATAGTTGGAACTGTTTGTGTCAAGGAAGTTTCTTTTGTTTTTGTTTTTTTCTAGTTAGGGCATAATTAACTATTCCCTTTACCCTCTCACTATGAGCTGCATGACCAAAAAGCAAAAGTTTTATCATCTTCTAATTTATTATAAAATGTAAAATAACTTATGCATACATTTTGTTGTGGAGAAGTAAAAATGGGTAATTAATAAAATACTTCAAGCTTAAAAATATGTTACAGTAAAGTAAAATTTTACAAAGATGTGTAATACCAATATATTATTAATATAAGTAACTTGTAGCACAGAAATAAGGATTGATATACTGAATTTAAGTGCCTAAGAATAGAGGAAAGGAGTGGAATCTAAAAGAAAACAAGGAAGATGAACACACTCGCTGTAAACAAATAAATGAAAATGGAAGGTATGTCTATCAAAATGACAACTAGAATCATAATGATATTGACAGTCAACAGCTAGTCAATGACACTCACTAAGCCATGATGTTTCTGCTGGATCATAAGCAGTTTCTAAAAAATATAAAAAATAATTAGACAGATCCATTGTGACCATAGTAGAACAAGAAACAAGTGAGATGACCCTTAAATCATGTTTGAACACAGAACTAAGTACACTGTCCTATCATAGAAATAATCAAACATATTCCTCTTCCAGCTAACATGTATGACGAACCTTTCATGTCAGACAACCTTAGTCATTGTGTAAAGAAAACTGGGTCATGGTCAGGTTGAATAAGTTCATAAGACACTGAAGAAAGATGATAAAGTACAGTCTATTCTTTTCTGATATTGTCAAGAAAGTCATATTTCAAACTTAGTAGGTGTGTTCACATCATAGCTACATTTTAAATTAAAATGCAGTCTACTTAAAAGAAAGAAAGAAAAAGGACTCATTTCATTAAGGAGTGATTAAGTCCAAAAAAAAAGTCCAAAAGAAAAAGGACTCATTTCATTAAGGAGTGATTAAGTCCAAAAAAAAATTCAAGATGGATTTGAAATGTACATTCTGATCAAACTGTAATAAGATTGAAATAAGGTTAAATTGTAGTCAAAAACAATTAAGAGTTTACATATAAAATATTCACTTTTATTTTGATCTTGTTAGCTCGTATCATTTTGAAAACTATTATTTGAAGAACATACAAATGTAGGAAAAACATTATTGTGATACAAAATTCAGATAATTACCATTGCAAAGCTTTTTTTCACTGATCTGCCCTCTAATTACATTGCTGTGACTGTAAAGCAGTTGCTTTGCTAGTTGGTAAATAATTGCATTTCCAAAAATAAATTCTGGAGAAATTTAAAAATTATAGAAAAACTATACACTGTTTATAATATTATTTGACAAGTGTAGTGATAATTTGAGACTAATTTTTTAATGTTATTTATTGTTGATGTTTTTATTTAAGTTCCTAATAAATGTTTTAAGCATGCTTATTTTCCTCTTCTTCTCATTTCCTATGTAATTGTAATGTTACAATAACTTATCTAATTCTCCAATTTTCAGGCGTATGTTTTAATGGAATATTACTTACACTTTCTTAACTTGATAGACAGTAAAATTTACTTAAGTTCAACAATTAAGACCGAAATCCTAATACTAACCTTTGTTCTATTGCCAGGATAATTAATACTTGCCTTGATTTGTCTGTGTCTACTGTTCTGCAAAGTCAAACACGATAAAGACAGCAATAGTCTGTCATTCATTAACACCTGTGAAAGCCATAGGGGCCCCATGTGTGCAGGCATTCACTTCACTGTATCTGCTCGCCTGACTGAATTATTAAGTTTGCCCATTACTAGTATGGAATTAGTAATTTAATATTTCATTTTAAAGCCAGTGAGCCTGGAAGCAGTGGAATCAGAATCTTCAGAACAAATCAATTCCCATTCTTTCTCCCGTATGATCTTTAGATGCCACAGGATTTCTAATGCAGTAAAGTTCTCTTCTCAGTGTGTTCAATGCACCTGCCCTATAAACTTTGCATGGTGGTCGCAAAGATCAGAATATTCAAAACCTGAGAAAGTAACAGAGTTGTGCATATTCTCCTCTCATGGTATTTAATTTACTAATCAGTAACAAGTATTTTGCACATTGAGAATGTGCATTCCATGACAATAAGGAAAAAAAATATTCTCATACATAATTAATATGTAACAAGCCAATATATATGCTAATACAATATATACATACACATATACACAAACATAAAGATGTATATAGACATACACCCATATAGATAAATAAATTGATAACCTATGCATATATACATCGGTCTATGTGTATAAAATAAATATTTTTAAATGACTGATAAAAAAGAATGAAATTCTACCATTTGTAACAATGTGGATGGACCAACAGACCAAGCATTTCATCAGTGGTGGACCAAGCATTTCACTATGCTTTAGTGAAATGAAGCAAACAGAGAAAACAAATATTCTAGGTTATCATCTATATGTGGAATCTAAAAAAAAAATAATAAACAAATGAATGCATATAACAAAATAGAAGCTGGCTCACAGAAATAAAGCACAAACTAGTGGTTACCAGGAGGGAGAGGGAACGATGAAGGGGCAGGATAGGGGTATGAGATTAAGAGATAGAAAGTTCTATGTATAAAAGAGAGGAGCAACATGGATACATTATAAAGTTCTGGGAAATAACACCATTATGTTGTTACAACTTTAAATGTTGAATAACTCTGTTGTATACCTGAAGCTAGTATAATATTGTAAACTAATTTAAATAAAAATAAGCAAAAATATATAAACAGCTGAATTGGTTATCCATATGGAAAAAATGCATCTTGGTCTCTATTTTGTATCAAAAACAAAAGCTAATTCAAACAGATTAAAGATCTAGGCATTACATATTTAAATGCAAAGGTTAATAAAGGTCCTAGAAGAAAATACAGAAGAATATGTATATGATCACAGAGCAAAGAAAGATTGTATAAAGAAATCCAAAAGCACTATTTATTTAAAAAAAAAAAAAGACGAGTTGGATTTTCTTAAATGAAGAAACACATACCTCAAAAGATTCGATCTAGAGAGCAAAAGAGCAAAACACATTTTGAGGGAAAAAAAGGTATATACCTCCCAGAAACTTCATGGCCACAAGATACCTTTGAATCAATAAGTAAACAAAAGAAAACTCAATAGCTAAACGACTCAGAGCCTTGAAAAGGCACTTCATTGAAGACGATGTAAACGTTGTTTCAGTTCAGTTAAGTTGCTCAGTCTTGTCCGACTCTTTGCGACCCCACGAATTGCAGCATGCCAGGCCTCCCTGTTCATTACCAACTCCCAGAGTTCATTGAAACTCACATCCATCGAGTCGGTGATGCCAACCAGCCATCTCATCCTCTGTCGTCCCCTTCTCCTCCTGCCCTCAATCCCTCCAAGCATCAGAGTCTTTTCCAATGAGTTGTTTAAAAAATATTAAAATTTGCTGAACCACTTTCATTATCAGATGAATACAAATTAAAATACAATAGGACACCACTACCCACCCACTGTGTGTGCTAAGTCACTCAGTCGTGTCCGACTCCTTGAGATCCCCTGGACTATAGCCCACCAGGCTCTTCTGTCCCTGGGATTCTCAGGCAAGAATACTAGAGTTGGTAGCCATCTCCTTCTCAAGGGGATCTTCCTGACCCAGGGACTGAACCCAGTTCACCTGCATTGCAGGCAGATTCTTTACCATCAGAGCCACCAGGGAAGCTAATACACCCACCAAAAGAGTTAAAATAAAGAGAAAAACATATGGTCTTATTATCAGAAACTAAAACACTCTCATACATTGCTGATGAGAGCATAATTTTGCAGAAATATTTTAGGAAACCGACACTATCTACTAATACTGAAAATATATGTATAGCTAAACAGTTACAATTCTAAGCATAAAATCAACATAAATGTGTATGTAACTTTACCAAAAGACATGTCAAAGGAGATTGATAGCAACACAATTCATACACAAGAATCATCTACAGAAGAACAGATGAACAGATGTCCATATATTCACACTGGAGAAAACTGCCCACAATGCCAGTTAACAAACTACTGTTGCAACAAATTAGAAAGTTAACAACAAATGTTGAGTGAAATAAATGTGACAACCAAAAAAGACATAATCTATTATTCCATTTCCTAAAGCTCAAAATAAGAAAAAAAACCATAATTAATGATGATAGAAATAAGCATACTGGATATGTTTGGTGGCATTTTTGTCTGAGACAGGACAGGGGGCAGTCTCAGTGATGGTGGCAAAATTCTATTTCCAAAATGTATACCATGGGTACAGATTTCTGATCACACCCTTCTCAATAGCCATCATCCAAAAGACAGTAAAGAATACATGCAGGAGAGGGCCTGTCGAAAAGGGAACCCTCGGGAATATAAACTGGAAACAGGCATGATAGAGAAGAGTGTGAAAGTTCCTCCAGAATCGAAAATACAGGTAGGTACCACATGATCCCGCAATCTTACTCCTAGGCCTGTCGGTGGAGAATAATGATAATTTGAAAAGACAAATGCACCCAAACATTCAATGCAGCACGTTTTAGAATAATCAAGACATCATCAGAGGGATGGATAAGGAAGATGTGTCATATACATACACATACAATAGAACAGGACTCAGACATTAAAACTAAGAAATAACACCTTTCCAGCAAAATACATGGATTTGTACAATATCATACTAAGTGAAGGAAGTCACAGAAGGACAAATAACCTAGGATATCACTTTTGGGTAGAACCAAAAATCAATAAAAATGATTCTCCAAACAAAAGCGAACTCAACAACACAGCAAGCAAACTGGTGGTCAGTTACATCACAGAAAAGGTGGGGCTAAAGAAAGAAAAAATTAGGATGCTGTGGTTCATATATATATATATATGGTAATAAATATACACACACATATATATATATTAGGATATCAACAAGAACCTAGTATATAGCACAGTGAACTTAATGAACACTGTGTAATAACTTAAATGGGAAAAGAATGGGAAAAAGGATAAAAGAATGCCTATAACTAAATCAGGTGATATTCCATATGAAATACAAATTAAATTTAAAAAGCAAAAGAAGAAAAAAATATCAGCGGTATCCCCCTCAGGCCCATGGTCACCAGGTCTGGGGTCACGTATCTGGAGTCTGAGCAGCCTTGGGTGCCAAGGCTGGCCTGGGGTAGACCTGAGAAGGTTTGGGAGGAAGTGCCAGCCGTGGAGCCTGCCTTGGGCTTGTAATACCTGGCCCCCTGGGGAATGAACCCTAAACTCCGGAAGCAGGCATGCCCTCCTGGAGCTGAACCAAACCCAGTGCACCCAAAGAACCCTGCGCGCAGGGAGCTGGAAAGGGTTTCCCAAGTGGATTGCTCTCTAGTGGTTGGTTTCTCACCTGCAGCTTCTTCAGGTTCCTTCCCCTACTTTCTAACCAGAGCACCTTCAGTATCTCCCTGAGGCAGGGTTTCAAATTTGTCTGGGGGTGGGGGGAGGTGGAGAGGATGAAGCCTAAGGGGACAAGGAGGTAAGGATAAGGCTTAAGTTCATTTCAGTCCCTCATTC
>NW_011495067.1:3870126-3870405 GCF_000754665.1 Bison bison bison | reverse complement strand
TACAGAATCTCCACACTGTTCTCCATAGTGGCTGTATTAGTTTGCATTCCCACCAACAGTGTAAGAGAGTTCCTTTTTCTCCACACCCTCTCCAGCATTTACTGTTTATAGACATTTTGATAGCAGCCATTCTGACCGGCATGAGATGGTACCTCATTGTGGTGTTAATTTGCATTTTCTGATAATGAGTGACGTTGAGCATCTTTTCACGTGTTTGTTAACCATCTGTATGTCTTCTTTGGAGAAATGTCTGTTTAGTTCTTTGGCCCATTTTTTGAT
>NW_011495067.1:3864385-3870026 GCF_000754665.1 Bison bison bison | reverse complement strand
TCTCCCTGAGGCAGGGTTTCAAATTTGTCTGGGGGTGGGGGGAGGTGGAGAGGATGAAGCCTAAGGGGACAAGGAGGTAAGGATAAGGCTTAAGTTCATTTCAGTCCCTCATTCGTGTCCGACTCTTTGTGACCCCATGAACCGCAGCACACAAGGCCTCCCTGTCCATCACCAACTCCCAGAGTTCACTCAGACTCACGTTCATCGAATCAGTGATGCCATCCAGCCATCTCATCCTCTGTCGTCCCCTTCTCCTCCTGCCCCCAACCCTTCCCAGCACCAGGGTCTTTTCAAATGAGTCACCTCTTCGCATCAGGTGGCCAAAGTATTGGAGTTTCAGCATCAGTCCTTCCAATGGACACCCAGGACTGATCTCCTTTAGGATGGACTGGTTGGATCTCCTTGCAGTCCAAGGGACTCTCAAGAGTCTTCTCCAACACCACAGTTCAAAAGCATCAATTCTTTGGCACTCAGCTTTCTTCACAGTCTAACTCTCACATCCATACATGACCATTGGAAAAACCATAGCCTTGACTAGACACACCTTTGTTGGCAAAGTAATGTCTCTGCTTTTTAATATGCTATCTAAGTTGATCATAACTTTCCTTCCAAGGAGTAAGCGTCTTTTAATTTCATGGCTGCAATCACCATCTGCAGTGAAATTGGAGCCCCAAAAAATAAAGTCTGACACTGTTTCCTCTGTTTCCCCATCTATTTGCCATGAAGTGATGGGACCAAATGCCATTATCTTCAATTTCTGAATGTTGAGCTTTAAGCCAACTTTTTCACTCTCCTCTTTCACTTTTATCAAGAAGCTCTTTATTTCTTCACTTTCTGCCATAAGGGTGGTGTCAATTGCATATCTGAGGTTATTTATATTTCTCCTGGCAATCTTGATCCAGCTTGTGCTTCATCCAGCCCCAAATTCCTCATGATGTACTCTGCATTTATGTTAAATATGCAGGGTGACAATATACAGCCTTGACATACTCCTTTCCCTATTTGGAACCAGTCTGTTGTTCCATGTCCAGTTCTAACTGTTGCTTCCTGACCTGCATACAGGTTTCTCAAGAGGCAGGTCAGGTGCTCTGACAATCACATCTCTTTAAGAATTTTCCACAGTTTGTTGTGATCCACGCAATCAAAGGCTTTGGCATAGTCAATAAAGCAGAAATAGATGTTTTTCTGGAACTCTCTTGCTTTTTCAATGATCCAATGTATGTTGATAATTTGATCTCTGGTTCCTCTGCCTTTTCTAAAATCAGCCTGAACATTGGGAAGTTCATGTACTGTTGAAGCCCGGCTTGGAGAATTTTAAGCATTACTTTACTAGCTTGTGAAATGAGTACAATTGTGTGGTAGTTTGAGCGTTCTTTGGCATTGCCTTTCTCTGGGACTGGAAAAACTGACATTTTCCAGTCCTGTGGCCACTGCTGAGTTTTCCAAATTTGCTGGCATCTTGAGTGCAGCACTTTCACAGCATCATCATTTAGGATTTGAAATAGTTCAACTGGAATTCCATCACTTCCACTAGCTTTGGTCACAGTGATGCTTCCTAAGGCCCACTTGACTTTGCATTCCAGGCTGTCTGGCTCTAGGTGAGTGATCACACCATCGTGATTATCTGGGTCGTGAAGATCTTTTTTGTATAGTTCTTTTGTGTATTCTTTTCACCTTTTCTTAATATCTTCTGCTTCTGTCAGGTCCCTACCATTTCTGTCCTTTATTGAGCCCATCTTTGCATGAAATGTTCCCTTGGTATTTCTAATTTTCTTTTTTTTTGGAGGTTGGACTTTTTATTTTATTTTATTTTAGTTGGAGGCTAATTACTTTACTGGAGAAGGAAATGGCAACCCACTCCAGTACTCTTGCCTGGAAAATCACATGGATGGAGGAACCTGGTAGGCTATTACAATATTGTGGTGGTTTTTGCCATACATTGACATGAATTACCCACGGGTGTGCATGTGTCCCCAGCCTGAAACCCCTCCCACCTCCCTCCCCATCCCATCCCTCAGGGTCATCCCAGTGCACCAGCCCTGAGCACCCTGTCTCATGCAGCAAATCTGAATTGGCGATCTGTTTCACATATGGTAATAACATGTTTCAATGCTATTCTCTCAAATCATCCCACCCTCACCTTCTCCCACAGAGTCCAAAATTCTGTTTTTTATATATGTGTCTCTTTCGCTGTTTTGCATAGAGGGTCATCATTGCCATCTTTCTAAATTCCATATATATGCATTAGTATACTGTATTGGTGTTTTTCTTTCTGACTTACTTCACTCTGTGTAATAGGCTCCAGTTTCACCCACCTCATTAGAACTGATTCAAATGCATTCTTTGTAGTAGCTGAGTAATATTCCATTATGTATATGTACCACAGCTTTCTTATCCATTTGTCTGCCAATGGACATCTATGTTGTTTCCATGTCCTGGCTATTATATACAATGCTGCAATAAACATTGGGGTACACGTGTCTCTTTCAATTCTGGTTTCTTCAGTGTGTTTGCCAGCAGTAGGATTGCTGGGTCATATGGCAGTTCTATTTCCAGGTTTTTACAGAATCTCCACACTGTTCTCCATAGTGGCTGTATTAGTTTGCATTCCCACCAACAGTGTAAGAGAGTTCCTTTTTCTCCACACCCTCTCCAGCATTTACTGTTTGTAGACATTTTGATAGCAGCCATTCTGACAGGCATGAGATGGTACCTCATTGTGGTGTTAATTTGCATTTTCTGATAATGAGTGATGTTGAGCATCTTTTCACATGTTTGTTAGCCATCTGTATGTCTTCTTTGGAGAAATGTCTGTTTAGTTCTTTGGCCCATTTTTTGATTGGGTCACTTATTTTTCTGGAATTGAGCTACAGGAGTTGCTTGTATATTTTTGAGATTAATTCTTTGTCAGTTGTTTCATTTGGTATTATTTTCTGCCATTCTAAAGGCTGTCTTTTCACTTTGCTTATAGTTTCCTTTGATGTGCAAAAGCTTTTAAGTTTAATTAGGTCCCATTTGTTTAATTTTGCTTTTATTTCCATTACTCTGGGAGGTGGTTCATTGAGGATCCTGCTATGATTTACATCAGAGATTGTTTTGCCTATGTTCTCCTCTAGGAGTTTAATAGTTTCTGGTCTTACGTTTAGATCTTTAATCCATTTTGAGTTTATTTTTGTGTATGGTGTTAGAAAGTGTTCTAGTTGCATTCTTTTACAAGTGGTTGACCAGTTTTCCCAGCACCACTTGTTAAAGAGATTGTCTTTTTGTCCATTGTATATTCTTGCCTCCTTTGTCAAAGATAAGGTGTCCGTAGGTACGTGGATTTATCTCTGGGCTTTCTATTTTGTTCCATTGATCTATGTTTCTGTCTTTGTGCCAGTACCATACTGTCTTGATGACTGTAGATTTGTAGCATAGCCTGACATTGGGCAGGTTGACTCCTCCAGTTCCATTCTTCTTTCTGAAGGTTGCTTTGGCTGTTCAAAGTTTTTTGTATTTCCATACAAATTGTGAAATTATTTGTTCTAGTTCTCTGAAAAATACCATTGGTATCTTGATAGGGATTACATTGATAGGGATTGACAGCTTGATAGGGATTGCATCTATAGATTGCTTTGGGTAGTATACTCATTTTCACTATATTGATCCTTCCAATCCATGAACATGGTATATTTATCCACCTATTTGTGTCATCTTTGATTTCTTTCAACAGTGTTTTATGGTATCTCTAATTTTCTTGAAGAGATCTCTAGTCTTTTCCATTTGATTGTTTTCCTCTATTTCTTTGCACTGATCACTGAGGAAGGCTTTCATATTGCTCCTTGCTATTCTTCGAAACTCTGTGTCTCTGATTGGTAATTGTTATAGCACTCCAAGTCAGAACTCAAAAGAGGTATGACCTCCTACTGCTTAGAATGGACATCATCAAAAAGACTACAAACCATAAATACCTGAGAAAATATGGAGGAAAGGGAACCCTCCTGCAGTGATCTGGGGGATGTAAATTGGAATGAGGCAGGATGGAGAACAGTATGAAGGTTCCTTTAAAACTGAAAACAGAGGTACCACATGATCTGGCAATCTCACTCATGGACATGTCAGTGCAGAAAAAACTGTGTACCAGAAAGAATCATGAGAAAATTCGAAAAAACACATTCAAAACAATGAACTCATTTTCAAACCAAAACGGATCACAACCTAACAAATCAAGTTATGGTTACCACAGGGAATAGGTGAAGATGAAGGAGGCATAAATTCAGAGGATGTGATTAGCACATACACAGTGAGAGACAGATATAAATATATATGTGTGTGTGTGTGTGTGTTTAGTCACTCAATCATGTCTGACTCTCTGAGACCTCATTGACTATAGTCTGCCAGGCTCCTCTGTCCATGGGATTTCCAAGGCAAGAATACCGGAGTGGGCTGACATTTCCTTCTCCAAATATATACACATATAAATTTAAAAACATATAGATATATGCATATTTACATAAATAAATATATAAACTTGTACTAGTTAATCCACAAGGGCATACTTTATAGTGCAGAAAACTCTACTTGACTCTGTGTGGTAACCTACATGGGAGAAAAATCTGAAGAATATATATATGAATATGTATCATTGAATAAGCTTATATTCCAAATGAAATACAAATTAAAATTATAAACAAAAAGGATAAAAAACAATGACAACAGAATTCCGTTTAGCCTGGGTGAGCCTGGGCTGGTGGTGTATTTCTGGAGCCTGGGCAGCCTGGGGTCTGAAGGTGGGAATGTGGTGGATGGGGGTGCTGGGAAAGAAGTGCCAGCAGTTGAGCCCCTTTGGACCTGGAGCTCCTGGTCCTCTGCAGATGGGACCACAATCTCCGCATTCATTCAAGCCCTCTAAGAGCTCAGCCAAGCCTACAGAGAGCGGTCAGCCCTTGGAACTGGAAAGGGATTCCAAAGTGGATTTGTCTTTAAGATTCCTAGTGGTTGGTTTCTAATCAGCACCATCCTGGTTGGGGTCCCGTCACTGCAGTACCAGGTACCCTCAGCGTCGCAGTGTGCACAGGGTGTGGGATGTGTCTGGGGGGTGACGGTTAAGGGGGAAGAAGTTAAGGAGACACACCCCTTGGCACATTCTACCCTAATTCTCAATGGCAGAGGCAAGAATTTCTCTAGGGCTCTGTTTGCCTCAGGAAGCTGAGTGAGGCATGAGGAAATACTGCCAACTTGCGGACCTTTCTTGTAACAACAACTTTAAAATCCGCGGGGTATGGGCACTGTGTATTCACGAGGCCTATGGGGCCTGGTAGGCTGCACTCCATGGGGTCGCTAAGAGTCAGACACAACTGAGCGACTTCACTTTCACTTTTCACTTTCATGCATTGGAGAAGACACACTCCAGAATTCTTGCCTGGAGAATCCCAGGGACGGGGGAGCCTGGTGGGCTGACGTCTATGGGGTCGGACAGAGTCGGACATGACTGAAGCGACTTAGCAGCAGCAGCAGCATTGGAGAAGGAAATGGCAACCCACTCCAGTGTTCTTGCCTGGAAAATCCCAGGGACTGGGGAGCCTGGTGGGCTGCCGTCTCTGGGTTCGCACGGAGTCGGACACGACTGAAGCGACTTAGCGGCAGCAGCAGCAGCAGTATG
>NW_011495067.1:3862675-3864285 GCF_000754665.1 Bison bison bison | reverse complement strand
AGCAGTACGGGGTTGTAAAGGACACCTGCCCTCATGAAACATTGTGGGGTAGATAATCGAAAAAGAATTTAAAATAGGGAGATGTTCAAGAAACCTATATCAAGAGGTCAATTGAATGTACCTTTTTTTTTTTTTTTTTAAACACATGAATTATGCTGCACGTTGCTTCTGTTAGAGAACTGCTACTCAGAACTCAAAAGACGTATGCCCTCCCACTGCTCAGAATGGACATCTTAAAAAAGAACACAAACAATAAAGCCTGGAGAGAACACGGAGGAAAGGCAGCCCTCCTACAGTGGTTGGGGGAATATAAATTGGCAACAGGCACTATGGAGAGCTGTAGGCACTGAACACAGGGGCACCACGTGGTCCTGCAAGCCACTCCTAGGTCTCTGATGCAGAAAAACCATAATCCGAAAAGATTCATTCGAAGTAAATGAATTCATTTTCAAACCGAAACAGATGCAAGCACTTAGCAAACCACGTTATGGTTATCCCAGGGTATAAGTGAAGATGATGGGGGCATAAATTTGGAGGATGTGATTAGCATGTACACAGTTTGAGATAGATATAAATAAATCAAATGTAAAAATATACACATATTTTCATAAGTAAAAATATATACATATATTGGTAATCCACATGGACATAGAGTACAGAAAACTATTTGACCCTGTATTATTATATATAACCTATATGAAAAATATCCAAATAATAGATATATGAATATGTATCACTGAATCAGCTTATATTCCATATGAAACACAAATTAAACTTATAAAGAAAAAAGAAGAAAAACAATGCCTGCAGTGTTCATCTTACCCTGGGTAACCTGGGCTGATATTACGTTTCTGGAGTCTGTGCAGCCTTGGGTCTGAGGCGGGAGTGTGGTGGACCAGATGGAGCTGGGAAGAAAGCACCTGGAGCTCCTGGTCCCCTTTGCATGGAACTCCAATCTCCTGATTCACTCAAGCCTTCCTGGAGCTCAACCAAGCCTAAGAAGAACGGCAAGCCCTTGGAGCTGAAAAGGGTTTGCAAAGTGGACTAGTCTTTAAGTCTCATAGGGGTTGTTTCTCATCAGCACCCTCTTTCTCTGGAATCCCCCCACCTCAGTACCAGGCACCCTCAGAATCACACTTTGCACAAGGTTTTGGATATGTCTCGGGATGAAGATAACGGGCGAAGAAGTAAGGAGACACAAGACCTGGAACGTTCTACTCATCCACAACCAAGAGAGAATTTTTCTCTTGGGCTGTTTGCCCTAGCAGCCAAGTGGGGCATGAAGAAATGCTGCCCCCTTGTGGACATTTCCTATAACGACACCTTTGAACTCAAGGGCTTGGGGGAACCTCCTTTTTACAAGGTGTGCAAGGGCTGGAACAGACATGTGCCCTCAAGAAATGTCCTGGGTAGGTAATGAAAAGAATTTTAAATAAAGCGATGTTCGAGAAGCCAATCTCAAGAGGTGAAGTGAACTTTTTTTTTTTTTTAAACACAGGAAGAGATGCTGCACATCATTATTGTTGTTCAGTCGCTCAGTCATGTCTGGCTCTTTGCGACCCCGAGGACTGCAACACGCCAGGTTTCCCTGTCCTTCACTATCTCCCAGA
>NW_011495067.1:3858939-3862291 GCF_000754665.1 Bison bison bison | reverse complement strand
TTTTTTTTTTTTCTTTAGGATTGACTGTTTAGATCTCCTTGCTGTCCAAGCTACTCTCAAGAGTTTTCTCCAGCACCACAGTTTGAAAGCATCAATTCTTCGGTGTTCAGCCTTCTTTATGGTCCAACTCTCACATTCATACATGAATACTGGAAAAACCATACCCTTGATTATACAGACCTTTGTTGGAAAAGTGATGTCTTGGCTTTTTAATACTCTGTGTAGATTTGTCATAATTTTCTTTCAAGGAGCAATCGTCTTTTAATTTCATGGCAGCAGTCACTGTCCACAGTGATTATGGAGCCTAAGAAAATAGTCTGTCACTGTTTCCATTGTTTCCCCATCTATTTGCCATGAAGTGACGGGACCAGATGACATGATCTTAGTTTTATGAACGTTGAGTTTTAAATCAGTTTTTTCACTCTCTTCTTTCATCTTCATCAAGAGGCTCTTTAGTTCCTCTTTACTTTCTGCCAATAAAGTGGTATCTTCTGCATATCTGAAGCTGTTTACATTTTTCCCAGCAATCTTGATTTCAGCTTGAGTTTCATCCAGCCTGGCATTTCACATGATACACTCTGCATATAAGTTAAATAAGCAGGGTGACAATATATAGCCATGATGTACTCCTTTCCCAAGTTTGAACCAGTCTGTTTTTCCATGTCTGATTCTAACTGTTGCTTCTTGATCTGCATACAGGTTTCTCAGGAGCTAGTTAAGGTGGTCTGGTATTCTCATCTCTTGAAGAACTGTTCAGTTCAGTTCAGTTGCTCAGTCGTGTCTGACTCTTGGTGACCCCATGAATCACAGCATGCCAGGCCTCCCTGTCCATCACCAACTCCTGGAGTTCACTGAGACTCACGTCCATGGAGTCAGTGATGCCATCCAGCCATCTCATCCTCTGTCGTCCCCTTCTGCCCCCAATCCCTCCCAGCATCAGAGTCTTTTCCAATGAGTCAACTCTTTGCATGAGGTGGCCAAAGTACTGGAGTTTCAGCTTTAGCATCATTCCTTCCAAAGAAATCCCAAGGCTGATCTCCTTCAGAATGGACTGGTTGGATCTCCTTGCAGCCCAAGGGACTCTCAAGAGTCTTCTCCAACACCACTTCAAAAGCATCAATTCTTTGGCGCTCAACCTTCTTCACAGTCCAACTCTCACATCCATGCATGACCATAGGAAAAACCATAGCCTTGACTAGATGGACCTTTGTTGGCAAAGTAATGTCTCTGCTTTTGAATATGCTATCTAGGTTGGTCATAACTTTCCTTCCAAGGAGTAAACGTCTTTTAAGTTCATGGCTGCAGTCACCAAAAGTCTGACACTGTATCCCCTGTTTCCCCATCTATTTCCCATGAAGTGATGGGACCAGATGCCATGATCTTCATTTTCTGAATGTTGAGCTTTAAGCCAACTTTTTCACTCTCCACTTTCACTTTCATCAAGAGGCTTTTGAGTTTCTCTTCACTTTCTGCCATAAGGGTGGTGTCATCTGCATATCTGAGGTTTACAAAGTACGTATCAAAACTTTAAGGAGGTGTGACCTCCCACTGTTCAGAAGAGACATCATCAAATAGAATACAAACAATTAATGTGAGAGAGAACATGGAAGATAGGGAACCTGCTTACACTGATGTGGATTATAAATTGGAATGGAAAAAGCAGCATGAAGGCACCTTTAAAATGGATAATGGAGGTGCTGTATGATCCTGCATTGTCACTCCTAGGCCTGTCCAGGAAGAAAAATCATAATTTGAAAAGATGAATTCCCCTCAAGTTTCACTGGGACATCTTTAGAATAACCAACACATGGAAGAAACCAAAATGTCCATCGTAAGAGGGATGGATAATGAAGATGTGGTGAATATACGTATATATGGTGGAGATATATATATATATATATATATATACACACACACACATATATATACAGAATTAGACTATGACTCAGACATTAAAAAGAATGAAATACTGCATTTTCCAGTAATCCACAGAGACCTGGACGTGATCATACTAAGTGAAGAAATCAGAAAGAAAAGACAAATATCCTAGGTATTACTTTGGGGTAGAATCAACAATTCAAAAATAGAAAAATGAACTCATTTCCAAACAGAAAGAGAAGTGACTACTTAGTAAACCAAGTTGCAGTCAAGGTGGGGCTCAGCAGGCATAAATGAGGAGGCTATGATGAGCATATACACAGTAGGGTATATAGTGTGTTGGTTGTTCAGTCCTGTCCGAGTCTTTGTAATCTCATGGACTGTAGCCCTCCAGGCATGAATACTGGAGTGGCTTGTCATTTCCTTCTCCAGGGGATCTTCCTAACCCAGAGACTGAACCTGGGCCTCCTACATTACAGTCAGATTCTTTACCATCTGAGCCAACAAATATGTGTAAATAATAGATGATTAACAATGGTCTGCTTTTCAGCACAGAGAACACTACTTGATACTGTGTAATAATCTATATGGGAAAATAATTTGAAGAAGAATAGATATGTGTGCTATAACTGAATTGGGTTATATTTATATGAAATGTAAATTAAAGATTTATATATATAAATTAAAGAACCGGCAACTGTATTCCCTTCAGGACTGGGTGGCCGGATCTGGTGTCCCCAGGCTGGACTGTGTTAGACCTGAGAAAGTTTGAGGGGAAGTGCCAGCAGTTGAGCCCCCTGTGAACCTGGGGTGCCTGGTCCCCTGTGAATGGGACACCAATCTTGGTGGGCCCTCCTAGAGCTCAACCAAGCCCAGTGAACCCAAAGGATGGTACGCCCTTGGAGCTAGAAAACTTCCAAAGTAGATTCGTCTTTATTCTCCCACTGATTGGTTTCCCATTAGCACCCTCCCTTCTTGGAGAACCCTTACCTCAGTACTAGAGCATCCTCAGCATTGAGTTTGGGCAGGGTTTGGGATTTGTCTGGGGGTGAAGGTAAGGTGGAAGAAGTAGGAGACCCCAGCTCTGGCATATTCCACTCTAATAAAAAACTCAGGAAGGGGAATTTCTCTAAGGGCTGTTTCTGCCCTGGGCAGTTAAGTGAGTCATGAAGAAATGCTGCCGCCTTGTGGAAACGTCCTGTAACAACACTTTTAAAATCTAGGGTTTAGGGGAATTTTGTATTCACAAGGTCTTCAGGGTTGTAATGGACATATACCCTCAAGAAATGTACTGGAGTAGTTAATCACAACTAATTCAAAACAGGGCGATGTTCAAGAAGCTAATCTCAAGAGCTGAATAGAACAAATGGCTCTTTCTTTTGTTTCAAACACAGTAAAAGTTGCTTGACATTGCTATAGATAATTGTTCAGTTCAGTTCAGTCGCTCAGTCGTGTTCGACTCTGCGACCCCATG
>NW_011495067.1:3856765-3858839 GCF_000754665.1 Bison bison bison | reverse complement strand
CAAAGTACTGGAGTGTCAGCTTTAGCATCATTCCTTCCAAAGAAATCCCAGGGTTGATCTCCTTCAGAATGGACTGGTTGGATCTCCTTGCAGTCCAAGGGACTCTCAAGAGTCTTCTCCAACACCACACCTCAAAAGCATCAATTCTTCGGCGCTCAGCCTTCTTCACAGTCCAACTCTTACATCCATACATGCCCACAGGAAAAACCATAGCCTTGACTAGATGGACCTTTGTTCGTCTAGTTAGATAATTGTTAGACAACTGCAAATCAAAACTCTAATGAGGTATAACCACCCTCCCACCATTCAGAATGAACATCATGAAAAATAATATAAAAAAATATAGACTGGATAGAACTTGGGGAAAAGGGAACTCTTCTACACTGATTTAAGGAATATAAATTGGAATAAGGCACAATGGAAAGCAGTGTGATGGTTCCTTTAAACCTGCAAATAGAGTACCACATGTTCTGGTATTCCCACTCCTGGGCCTGTTCACGCAGACCTAGATGCCCATCAGCAGATGAATGGATAAGAAAGCTGTGTTACATATACACAATGGAGTATTACTCAGCAATTGAAAAGAATACATTTGAATCAGTTCTAATGAGGTGGATGAAACTGGAGCCTATTATACAGAGTGAAGTGAGCCAGAAGGAAAAACACCAATACAGTATACTAACGCATATATATGGAATTTAGAAAGATGGTAACAATAACCCTGTGAACGAGACAGCGAAAGAGACAGTGATGTATAGAACAGTCTTATGGACTCTGTAGGAGAGGGAGAGGGTGGGAAGATTTGGGAGAATGGTGTTGAAACATGTAAAATATCATGTATGAAACGAGATGCCAGTCCAGGTTCGATGCACGATACTGGACGCTTGGGGCTAGTGCACTGGGACAACCCAGAGGGATGGTATGGGGAGGGAGGAGGGAGGAGGGTTCAGGATGGGGAACACATGTATACATGTGGTGGATTCATTTTGATATTTGGCAAAACTAATACAATTATGTAAAGTTTAAAAATTAAATAAAATTTAAAAAAAAAGTTAAAAAAAAAAAAAGAAAATTAGAGATACCAAGGAAACATTTCATGCAAATATGGGCTCAATAAAGGACAGAAATGGTAGGGACCTAACAGAAGCAGAAGAGAGTAAGAAGAGGTGGCAAGAATACACAGAAGAACTGTACAAAAAAAGATCTTCACAAACCAGATAAGCATGATGGTGGGATTACCCACCTAGAGCCAGACATCCTGGAGTCTGAAGTCAAGTGGGCCTTAGGAAGCATCTATACAAACAAAGCTGGTGGAGGTGAAGGAATTCCAGTTGAGCTATTTCAAATCCTAAAAGATGATGCTGTTAAAGCATTGCACTCGATATACTAGCAGATTTGGAAAACTCAGCAGTGGCCACAGGGCTGGAAAAGGTCAGTTTTCTTTCCAAACCCAAAGAAAGACAATGCCAAAGAATGTTCAAACGAGTGCACAATTGCACTCATCTCACACAGTAGTAAAGTAATGCTCAAAATTCTCCAAGCCAGGCTTCAACAGTATGTGAATCATGAACTTCCAGATGTACAAGCTGGATTTAGAAATGGCAGAGGAACCAGAGATCAAATTTCCAACATCCACTGGATCATAGAAAAGCACGAGAGTTCCAGAAAAACATCTCCTTCTGCTTTATTGACTATGCCAAAGCCTTTGACTCTGTGGATCACAACACACTGTGGAAAATTCTTTAAGAGATGGGAAGTCCAGACCACCTTACCTGCCTCCTGTGAAATATGTATGCAGGTCAAGAAGCACCAGTTAGAACTGAACATGGAACCACGGAGTGCTGCAGTCCATGAGGTTGCAAAGAGTCAGATGCAACTGAACTGATGTCTGTTAAACAAATTAAATTAATTATCAAACATTCATTTAAAGAAAAAAAAAGATTCTTGTACCCCACGTTTCAGTGCAACACTCTAGAATAGCCAAGATGTAGAAGAAACCAAAATATCTGTTGTGATAAGGATGGATAAAGATTTGATATATATATATATATCAATATATATATAATAGATACAG